>NC_135502.1:105132688-105145188 GCF_052857255.1 Amblyomma americanum | reverse complement strand
CTCAGTGTGGAGGTAGCGTGAGTGAGGCGCTTGGCATTATACCTCCCGTGAAAGAAAACCGTCGTCCCGATGACGAGAGCTCTACAGGTCAATGTCAGACAACTGCCTGCCACCTGGAGCCGATGAATTGACCCAGTACACCCGCATCTAATTTTCGGACAAATAAAGTTGTTCCGCTCTCCCTCTCTCTCCCAATGCGAAGCAGAGTGTGTACAAAAAAAAGGAGAAAAGCAAAAAAATCTGAAAGAGAAAAGTCGATACATGCGGTCCATAAAGGGCGGGAAGCCGAAAGAAAAAAAAAGAAGAGCTCAGAATGGCATGTAGAACGCGAGAGAGCCCTTCAAAATACAGCATGAAGAGCACTGTAGCGACGCGAAAAGTGCAGCTTCAACGGTCTGCATGCACAATATCAATTCATGGTCGCCGACGGCCAAAGGCGACAGTAGCATCAGAAACTGCTTCATAATACACGTTGCCGACGCAGCGGAGGACTTTGTTGCGTCGGAAATAGCAGTGCACCAATTTTTCGGGAAAACCCTTTCTGGCGGGCACGGGTCCACACCCATACGAAGTCAACTGGGCTATAGGGCACTTCTCTGTGAGGCCATTTTCCTTGAACTCCAAATGAGCCAGCTGACTGGCTTCCGCGGCTTGTCCGACGAAGGAGCCCGCGTCTGGTGCGACGCCGTCATTCGCTCACAGGAGCATCTCGTCCAGCATCACCAGCCCATCTCTTCCGTAGACAAGACAATACGGGGAAAAAAGCGGTCATTTTCTGAGTCGCGGTGTTATACGTGAAAGCAACGTACGAGAGTGCCATTGGTCTCAGCTTTTGAGTTCTCTATCAACGTACGTACATGGAAATCATATAAATGTAATGGAAATGAAATAAAGGAAATGCACCGCAAGCTCCGCGCTGAAACGTCAAGACCAGCCTGGAACAGTGGCGTAGAGGTAGGCTTATCTAACCTCTCTCTGGCCCGCTACTCGACGCTAGAGGAAAGGAGAGGTGATTAACATGGAGAGTGGGTTGAGATTAAAGTGTACGATGGCAGTATACAAACAGCAGCGCATCAGTACGCGCAGCTAAACACACAACTTGCAATACGCGCAGCTTTCATCTTATCCGGGAATCTCTTCAAGAGTTTGTGTTTAGGCTTATATCACCAAAAAAGCATGAATCTCTCCGCACGCCCACTTTGCGCAGTTTCTCCCCGGGCACTTGAGTGCATACTCTTAACATACAAGGTGAGAGCGCCGTCGTTGGACACTCGCGGAAAAAAGCACATGGTAACGCATATGCAAGGGATTGGAGGTGCCAAGTCTCTCCAACTGCGCAACACCACTTGTAGCACGCTCTTAAAATACATTGCCTTAAATTCGCTCTTTTAAGCCACTGGAAATTTCATACACATTGAAATGGCACCAGATTTTCTTTGTTTTGTTCTGTTCTAGAGAACAAATCGTTCGACAAAACGCTTTGCTCTGTCGCCCGGTGTCACGCAGAGAGTAAAAAAGCGCTGTGCCGTTTAGAATTATACATTCTGTGCATATTATATTTTAGCGAATAAAATAACATAAGCGGTCGGCACTGATTATAAACACAGGAGTGTGGAAGCAGATCCTTCTTCCTCCATTGTCTGGTGTGTGTTTTTTTCTTACGGCTGTAGTGAATGGCCATACCCTTTAGAGGAAGGGAACAGTCACTGAAACGAAGGAAAGCGTAGGGAGGGACCTACGGCGACGGCAGTCCAATCTTCTACTGGCTAGGTTTTAACATCTTCTAACCCCCCCCCCCCCCCCCCCTCACACACACACAGCAGTAGATGATTGATCAGCCGCAGCCGTAAGCCAGATTGGGTACAATGTTCGGAGGTCGTGGGCTCGGGTCCCACTTTTTCCTTGTGATTCTTTTTCTTGTAATTTCTGATTAATTATAAAAAATAAAAAAGCGGCTGAAACAGTTTGCACACACGATGCGTAAAAGTTTCAATGGCGTCAACCTTTATTATGTAGGGCTGCCAATGGTATAGCATCCCATTCATAAACTGTGCGAGGGAAGAACTATTTAAATCCGTTAGTTCGGCCGGTGATTGAGGCTAGTCAATCAGTGTGGCGATGTCGCATTGGCAGTGTCGCACAATCTAACTTAACACAGGAATCTGCACACATTTGCTGCCTGTAATATTTGAAAGGCAAAATAAATTTTAACCTCGGGATCTCTATTCCTACCTCTATTGTTTGAATCTTCTGTTCCCGCATTTTGACAGTTGGTGAGTCTAAGCCCTCGGCCCTCAGTCGCTTCGGAGCAACTGACCACGGCGGCGGTCAGACCTATGACGCAGCGGAGGATGCTAATAATTTCTAGAAGAACAAGGTTAATTGGAGAGACACGGGAGAGGCCTTTGCCCCGCAGTGGGTGTAGTCAGGCTGATGATGATGATTTTAAAAAGATGAATCGAATGGCCTCGCACTCCATCATTTCCAGCACTTGAATTCTGTTTTCCTAAAGAGGTTTCTGAAAACCATGCCTATTCTATCATGGCTCTCGCTAATGGGGAAATGATGAATAGGCTGAAAATTTCAAGTGTGCAGGACACTTTATTTAGTTTGTGCTTGAGGATATGAAGTGTACGAAAACTTGATGCACACTCGTTATTTAAACGCTTATCCCAGCAGAGATTGTTAGTTATCGTCACTCCAATTTATTTCTATCCTGTTATCTGAGGGAACGGAAATAGTAGAACGGCTGAAGAGTACAATACACTATTTTTTATAGGTTAACTTCATAAAACATGTTTTTGAGCGCTAAGTTTAATGTTCCACAGATTACACAAATAGATAATATTCTTCAGGTCAGAACTTAATAAGACCTGGTCTTCACATCGAAATGCATTAAACAACATATAGTCGTCTGCAAACAGCGTGATTTGAACGGTATGCGTGACTGCATAAAAAAAAGCTGCTCACATACAATAACAATTTTTGAAAGCTAAGGACGCTTGCTAGAGGGAAAAGATAGGATGGTTATTTACTTAAATTTGCAAAAAAAAAGATATCAATTTGGCCGGACTTAAGGACAGTTGCGAAAGTCTGCACAACCGACGTTAGCTGCGGTATTGTAGAATCTTCATTCCCAAACCCATGTTGTACTTTCCAAAAAAATTTTCTCTCATCAAGGTAACCGATGGTGTATTTGGCGAGAGTTCAGAGATATAGAAGAATAATTTCGACGTTAGTGAACCACCTCCTTTTTCAAATTCACTTTCAAATTCAAATTCAAATTCTTAATTTATTCAAGAATGACAACAGATGTAAAAGATGCGTGAAAAATAGCAATACATTCGGGAAGATTTTCGGCGCACCTGCTCAAAAAAAGCTTTAAAAATTTTTTTAGGGCTTGACGAGTCTTCAGACTTCCAGTTAATAGCAGTACAACGATGCCCGGTCTTGATGTCACAATATTCAACACTTTGTTTAATGAAGAAACTGTGAGAGTAGTTAAGTTCTGTAGCAATGTCGCCTTTTTTTCTGTGAGGGGCGTGCTATCGTGCATTGTTATGCGAATAGGTTTCTCTTGAGACATAAATAGTTCTAACGTTTTCTCGATGAAGTTCGGATGAAATTTTGCAGTGTGTATTCGAAGTAATGGCCTTGAACGGAGCTCACAGCGACAGTTAAGAATTGCTGAAAGGAATGAAAAATGGAGCGATTTCGCCGGCTCGCTTAAACCTTTTCACTTTTCTTTTCAAATGCCGTACTTGACAAATGATATGAGAGAGGCTATGCATTTTTTGTTTCGCTATATGTAACACGATCAGGGCAGTGACTGCGCAGTATTTTAAATCTATCTGATAGCTGATTACCGTCATTGCCTCGGAACACGGTGAGGCAAAAATCTAAATAATACAAGCTCTGACCTTTCCCACTCGAGGAGTCCTTTAGGTCAGAAGATTTAGCCACCTTGTTGTTGCAGGCATTATGGTAGGCAAATTACAACATACCAAAAAGATATCAGAAATTCTACTCATATGGACCAAGAAAGTCGGCAATGATCGGCTTGCAAAAGCAAGGTCTAGTATCGAAGAAGTATCGCGTGGACATGTTGGCTACGTGATTACTCGCTGCAAATCATTCCTCAGGATAACAGTAAATAAGTGCTGTTCGTGGGTAGCATGATTGGGATAAAGAAAAAGGATGTCCTAGTTAATTGATGGTAGGTTGAGGTCGCGAATTATATTTTATCATGATCAACCCTATTCATAAATTCGATTTGTTCAATTACAAACTGCTCGCATGAATCATGTACCCTGTAATCAACCATTCGAAAAAAATCTGGGGAAGGAGGGGGGGGGGGTGCACTTAGGCTCCTCCCTAGTAGTGTGACGAAATAGCGTTAGTGGGTGCCGTTGGCGGTCTGGAGTTCTCTTTGCAAATCACTTCTCAGACAAGGACACTCGTTTTTTCGACGGGTTGTTTGGAGATAAATAGCTTTGAATAATTTATTTTTATTTTTACCACTAAATACACAAGGTCTCCGATTAACCAAGGCGTTCGTCAGTAGTTCACGGGTAGCGCGCCCTGCTCGCAACAAAAGGGGCAGCGGTTGGAGTCCCAGTTACACTGTTTTTTCTTTTCAGTGCAATTGCCTTTCTTCGGAGGAATTACGTAACAGTGGTAGAGTGACGTCATGACTCTCTAAACGAATAGAGAATTGTGCCGTGATGTCACCATTGTTCTGCTGTGTGATCGTCGCAGTGTGTTTTAATTACCTCCGCGGGTTCGTGTGGTTGTGAAATGGCAATCCTATCAGCCAATCCCAATTTTTTTTTTGCCATGCGAACGCCCACTGCAGTTGTTTCTCTGCTGAACGGCACCCTAACGATATCGCATTGAAAAGACCGCCCTCAAGAGTAAAATTTTTTTGCAAGGATAATAAGGTTTTCGATTTAAGGTAGCAAAGAAGCGTCGGTACCTTGTTTCATCATTACTGCAACACGACGTCCTCTGGCAGATCTCTCAAGATGAAATTAATATCCTCTAAAAAGGAGAAAAAACATTCACATCGTCAGTTTGCTCGCACAATGAAATCTCTGTGGTTACATGGATATATGGCTGCTACCCATAATTATGGCTTCAACGCGATCGCTCTTAAATACCTTGCTGCATACATTTTTGTTTAAAAACCTGAGCTATAATCGATGATGACAGTGCTATTTGCTATTTGCTATTGTATCTAGACTCGGCTATTGTTGGCGTCATCACGCGTACATGCTTGTCCATCAACTTTTTATTTCTCATGCATCGGAATGGGTTTTGTGCCACGATCTCTATCGTTTTTAGTGCTGTTCCATAAAATCAGTATTCTAAGTGTGTCACTTGAATAGCAATTTTGACAGAAAATTCGGCTTCTTTGTGTTTGCAAGCGTTTAACATTAAAATTCTTCTTTTTCATTATACTCATGAAGCAGTTTTATGACGGGGGGCTTTTTTCTAGATCGGCCGATGCGGTAGATTCTGGGGACTGAATTACAAGACACTTTAAGCTTACTTAAAAAAAAAACTCAGAAATAACTTTCTTTTTAAGGATTAATTCTGTTTCATCAGAATCACCTGGTTCTGCAAAGAAAACAAAACTGGAACCCATGTAATCCCAATCAACAAATTTTTTGCGAACAAAAGACTCTTCTTTTCATGTTTTCTACACTGGCTGATTCGCATTCTAAAAGATCGAGCTGTTCGGTGTTTTTACAGAAAACGTTTTCTATCTTAGCTCTCTATATCCTTAATGCTGCCAGTTCACCTTCTAATTTTCGCTTTTCTAAAATTAGTTGCTTCAACAAATTCTGCGGGCTCACACTGGCCTAGACTTCCAAGACCTCAGCGTCATTAGTGCTCTGAAGAAATGAATACGTTATTATCTCGTGTTTGGATAATGTGGCGTTTGTTTTGATTTACTTGGTTGATTTGTTATCCCCAGTAATTTGTTTTCTGCACTTTACATTGAGTGTCAATACTTAAGTAAGACGTATAGGAACCATGGTCGCCGCCTATTTTTTATTTCGCTTCGCACAGAAATCGCTATGTACAGCCGATGAGTGGATATAGAGCAAGATATTGCTAACTAAGTTGAAATATCAACACGAAACAAGCAAAGAAAGTGAAAACTAATGTTAACATTTTCTAAAGCGTGGTGCTAAGACATGTAATTTGCGTGCACAAGAATGAAATATATTTTTTTCCAGTTGTTTGAAGGCAAAAACAAATTGTTACGCAGTAGAGACGTCAATAAAAAGATATTAGAAGGCGTATCGCGAAAATGGGAGTACATGTATCCTCCTGTTCGTTGTGCGATAGAATAGACGCAACGGCAGAGACGTGAAAAGGAGCGAAAGGCGATATGCCGTAGCAAATGTCAGCCGACAGGTTGCGGTGAGGAGGACGGTCGTCATGGGAACAGACGCATTCCCGAAATAGGACGACCAAGCCGCACCGCAGGGATGGCACGCCAGATTCCGAGACCGCCACCGAGCAACGCAAAGGATGTCCCAGGTCGTTGAACGGAGCATCACGCGCGTCGACCAAGATTGCCGACCTCGAAGATGCCTGAAACGAGGTCTTCTATGTGCTCCGTGCTGACAGGCAGACGATGTCTGAGTAGAAGAGGTTTTTGCGACTAGCATCGTCGATATTGAAAGCAGACAGCACGCTTTCGCGCAAAACATATTTTTTGTTTTGTTTTGCTGGTTGTTCTCTCTCAACTTATATCTTGTTTGAGCCAAAGCTTTTTCAATCTTTTCCTTCCCTCATACCTCAGCCTCGTTCTCCAATTTCTTAGAAGGCGCAGGTTCCGTCTGGTCTGGCTGGAATTTATGACTGTGCGCTGTTTTTTTTTTCTCGTCTGCTGTAGGAACTAATAATACAGAATAAGGACGCTTTGTCCTATACCGATGAATAGATGCCATGGGGAGACCTGCGCAGCTTAAGGGTACCTTTCAAAGGAAGGGATAGAGACAAGCCAGTGCGCTTTTTACTGTCTCCGACTTTTCTGACGATACATCGTAATGCGTTCTTCAGGTAGCATTTCGCGTTGAAAGCGAAACCAAATGATAAAAACGGCACAGTGTGTTGAAAACTAGGCTTTGCAGATTTCTTGAAATTATGGACTGAATCGTACGCGCAAGCCACCTCTCTACATAAATTATGTGAGCAGGCATGTCCAGCATTGTCTGGCAAAAATTTGGAAAATTAGAAAATTGTAAGATGCTCTCATTGAAATATTCAAGGTAATGGTCCATTATTCTGATATGTAGCAAAATGTTTCTTTTAAAGTGTTTTCATGGATCGCACCGAAAACTTGAGACTTGCATAGGAAACCAATGGGGAACGCTTTTGACGAATGCAAAAGCGCTAATAGAACAAAAATGCAATACTGCAGTCTCGTCATCTGCCGATATAATGATTGTTGTAGTAAAATTTTTTTCATTACATAAAAAACTTCAGCTCATAAAAATTTCCTGCTCAGAAATCCTTTTGTACATAATTGTTGGGTACGGGGCACAAAAGTGAGATGACAGTAGGCACGCTGAGACACCCTAACATCTAGTGCTTAACTTTTCGGCCCCCACGGCTATCGCGAATGTCTATACTGGAAACACAGAGGCGGTAGCATTCATACACTCCTTCATTTGTTGGAACTCCTCTAGAGCATGCGTGTTCCGAGGTATTCGCCTCTAAATTTTGCACACACCTGGCATAATTACTCATGCAAGGCAATGACGGTCGACGGAAAGTCCACCTTTTGTGACGAAGCTGTTAAATCAAGCGTCTCTTCCTTTTTGATAGGAAAAGCAAAATGGAAGTAGGTATCAGCTTCACCGGTCGCTGCACGCAGTTGGTAGACCAAACGGCGCCTCACAATGGGAAGAGGTTTGCGCCTACAGTCACCGGCTTGCGAGGTCAATTACGTGAATCGAGCAGAAAATTTTGACGCGAACGCCTCGGAACACCAACGTGCTAGGACAATTGCATAAATTGGATTTCTGTCGGAATACGACCGCCTCATAGTTTCCAATATAAATATTCCCGCTTACTAGAGTCATTAAAGAGTTCATCAGACGAATTTAGTTCATAAGGTCCCTGACGGTGACAATTATTGCATCACTTTGTGTCTCTCTGGGAGCATAACGCATTTATAGAAGTGGATTTGGCATACCTCTCAGCGTCTATTTTGAAGAAATCTGTAAATAATAATTTTGACCACCCTGTGCACGAGCCTACCTAATAATCCTCTTGAGATTTGCACTAGCTCTGAGGATCTTCCAACCTTACCCGTGGAATGCCGAATTTTCAGATTACCTCTTCCTATGATGTGCATCATGCGTTGTACCTGTTAAAAGGCAACCAGTTTTTTAGGTGAATGACAATAAACACAGACTGAGTAAATAAGTTTATGCCGGCCCCGGAATAAAATATAATTTCAGCGCCATAGGTTTAGTTTTCTACTGCTTTCATTGAATCACAATCATAGCCAGGATCGATAGTCATATGTGTCCAAACCTTCTTGAAGCCAAGCTCTGTTTTGCCAGAAAGCACAACGAATCCAACAAAAGCAATAGCTGTTCTTTCCCTCACATCAATATAACTACCACAGCTCTCAAGAGATTCATTTCGTCTGACGTCCATGCCGATCCGTCGTATGGCCGAAATTCATATCACGCACAAGTGCGGAGAAGCCAGGTGAAGGAAATACATGGACAACACAAACGCTGTGCTGCGACGGGTATGTGACCTTGGTATGCAGTAAACCCCAAAACTTGGTGGAAATATAGCAGTAAAGGGCGTTCCATTATCAAAGAAAACTGTGCCGAGCAGAACAACCCAATTTAAAGTTTTCCGCAAGGCCTCCCTCGACTGTGGTTCGAGAAGTGGCATGAGATAAGAGAATTGCCTCTATCCATCTGATGTGGAATTCCGCGACGACTAGGAGCATCTTATTCTGAATCGGTTCCACGGAGTCGATATGCAGCCTCGACTATCATTCCCAAGTCTCTCGCCAGCTAACAGGTGCCTGGCTAGGTGGCAATGGGAGCTCTTGAACGCAGCTTTGATTCTGAGGACAAATGCGCTCCCCATCTTTGTAGAGAACGCGTAAGATTCTTCAAGGATGACGCACCTTGGTGCGCTGCATGTACCAATTTTCAAAACTCTTGCCCTGGCTGTTACCAAAATAACAGACTGGCCGCCCCAGAGGAGAAGTGTTTGGCTAACGGACAACTTCTGTCGCCTTTTTGGATATTCGAAGATAGAGTGCAGCGGCCAACCCTAAAGGACATACCTGGAGACTCAAAATAACGCATTCAACACAGGTCTGTCTGGTTTTTGAATGCAAATTTTATTTAAGTGCTACCTAATTTTTCGTTGCCGTTCTTTTCTCACTTGAATTAGATACCTTCAGGCATTTCAGAGTGCTCAGTGTATCAATGCGGGTGCGAGAAAAGAGTGCAGCTCACTCGCCTTTTGGGTGGCAGGGGCTAATCTAATAGCATCAAGATTTCTTAGTGCGGTAGCATTACTATGCGTATTTTCTGATTCCAATCATACGAACGTACTACACGACCCTGAAGGCTGCTTTGTGGCAGGTGGCACACCTGCCCAACGAGTGGTCGGCAACCTGTCAGTGTATACTCTTGGCAGGTGTACACCTGGCAGTGATTGAAAAAATTAAGTGATTGAAACAAAGTAACTCCTTTCTTGCCGGTATTGATCACGGCAGAGTTGCGGGAGCCTTCGTCTAGAGCATTGAGATTGTGCGCATCTGGAATGTTCAAAATGCTGAATCCTGCCCTCCTCCTGAGCAAAACTGAGCAAAACTATATTCTATAATCGGTAGAGAGAAAAGCTTCATTTCACAAACTTCAGCGTTACCTTAAAAGCTCTATATATGAGAACTTGTACATCTTTTTTTCAGAGCCGGCACAGTAAGAGCGGTCCACTCTGCGTGAATGACAGGGGATAGACCCTAAGGCAGTTGCCACAAGCATGTGCAATTTCTCTTAAACGTTATCGCGGAGGGTGTAACGTAATTTTTTCGCCTTGCATAATTTTGGCTGCGATTCCGGCTTTACCTGTCACGCTTCCCAGAGTCTCCGTGAATAGCTCTGTTTTGTCTTCCAAGACGACAGTCGGGACAACAGGAGTCGAGCTCAGTTCCTGCGCCGGACGATGAACATGGAGGGAAGTTTTTTCTTCGGTTTCAAGTTTTCGCAACAAGTCCCCTGCCGCACAGTAGGGAGCCTTAGCAATTGAAAAGCTTGGAAACACTTAAGGAGCTTTAGGATTACAGTGCGATAGCGCAACAGACCACTTGTGTAAAAAGTGTTCCTTCACGTCCAGTTTCGTTAAGCATACTATACTGCTGAACGAACGCTCCTGAGCGGTATAGAGGTAGTGCGCCCGCATAGCAACCCAAAAGACTGTGGTTTGATCTCCACTCGACCTTCTTTATTTCCTGCTAAAGTGCTTTTATTTTTTCAGATTCACTTCGCAATGCGGTTGGGTGAAGTCACGACTCTCTTAAACGACTAGAAACTGCGATGATGTCACGACTACGTCACGACCCTCTTTACGAAATGAGAAATTCATCACATTGATGACGCCGCTGACTTTTCTCGAGAACGGAACCTCTAATGCTGTCAGAATAAAACGAAGATGAGGTTGCAATCGATTAGCTCCTGTGGATACCCGCGCGCAGGGCCAATACTCCGAGAACCGGCAGTCTCCCAAGTTAACTAGAAATTTATATTCCAGCTTCTGCAGCTCTGACCTTTGATTACTGTGCGCTTCGTATGTTGCTGTAAGGATGACCCACACTGTCGATCTCGTATCAACTTCCGTTGAGAGTGTGACACCGTTCCAAGTGGAAGAGTCCAATCGATGGCACGATCAGTTCATTTGTCGTCAGGGACCATACGTGAGATGCACTTCGCTGTTGCTGCCTGCGTGCACTTTCAAGTTCACCGAACGTCTTTTAGCCTTTGGGCACATTTGAGCAAAGTGACATTGGGTGCCGCAACTTAAGCAGGGTCGGACGCCACATTGAGAAGGTCGCATTTTATCAATAATTTCCGCAGCGCTCGTATCTGGCGCTCGTGATCCGCTGTCACAACATCCTTCTTTGCTAGCAGCTGTTTTTGTAGAGTCATCGACCGGACGGCGTACATGATGCAGTGTCTCAACGTCCTGTGCAGCATTGTTTTAAAGTTTCAGTTCTTATCAGTATATTGGATTTCGACATTGAAAGCCTGTGCAGGCTGTCCTTCCCGCATTTTCTGCTAAAACAGTTTTAAGCTTTCCGAAATGTCGTTTGGCGTAGAGTTGCTGTACTTGCGTAAACTACTCGGCTTCAAATAGATATATCATTGAGTTAGGCTTCTGTCAGCGAACTTGCCCGTAAAAGATAGAACTGATTCTCTCCCAAGCTCCGCGACTCGCAGGGTTTTTCACATAGGTATTTACATGCTTAGCTTTGAACACTCGAAAATACGAACTTAGCTCATTCAATAGAAAGTGTTCCGCAATGCATGCTCGTCACTCATTAGATATTATTTCCATGAAAAAAAAGTGTTGCATATAAATACCTTGACGTTTATTTCACATCTAAGTTTTATGTGGATGAGGAAAGATGGCCATATATTGCATCCAAAGCCTGCAGTATGCTGTATTTCTTAAAACTTATTTGTAATGAAATGCAGTCCAGTTTCAAACAAGTCCTGTATTTCTTTTAGGTAAGACCAATTCTTTAATCTTATTGCTTATTGATTTATTCATATTGCTTATTTGTCTAAAACACTTACCCGCTGCGGTGGCTGAGTGGTTAGGGCGCTCGGCTACTGATCCGCAGTACGCAGGTTCGAACCCGACCGCGGTGGCCGCGTTTCGATGGAGGCGAAAAGCTAAGACGTTGCGACTCCTTTTCCGCGTTCACTTTATAAGTTTGTTTCGAATGCAGTAAAAACATGCCTTTGTAAAATCATTGTTCTATCAATATGAGTGCGCCTTTTGACACGACAAGCATCACGATTGCAAGAAAGAACCAAACGATCAAATTCTTCTTCCAAGTCAAGAACTTTATTCAGTTGTTCTCTATGCGACTTTGAATTATTGATCCCCAACGAGAACTCTGTTTTCTCAACGTCATCACCTCTGTGGGACATCTCTAGACATCTGCTGGCCAAAGCGTTGGAAAATAATATTCTTCTCTTGAGGAGATAATCGTGTTCCCGTTCTCAATGTAAGTTGCTGTTTTGCTTCCCGCCAGATATTCACTTGATAGCCCCGTAACATGTTGCGAGAACTATGGAAATGTCAAAATGTCACGACTCTTTATCCGTATAGTAAATTTGCAAGGTCGTTTGTGAGCTGAGTTTCTTTAAATTTTATGATTTCCAACATCAGCAGTAACAGAAGTGAACACTAAAAGACCTTAGTCGATATCTATG
>NC_135502.1:103982737-104135237 GCF_052857255.1 Amblyomma americanum | reverse complement strand
CCAAATGTAGCCGTGGGGAATGCATGGAAAATTTATCAAGAGGTTGCAGATGAGCCAATCGACCTCCTTGCGTTTCAAAGATATGTCACGCGGTATTACCTGCGTCTCGTCGCAAAACAACGCCACTCGCAGACGACGGCCAGCTTCCATCGTAGGTGATATTGTACTTGATAAGGGAGGCCATATTCCAAATAAATTAGAAAAGCAGCTGCGCTGCCAATATTGCCGCAAAAGGTCGATGTGGGCATGTGTGAAGTACAATGTAAAACTGTTTGAAACACGAGTGCTTCAACAAGTTTCATGCACCTGAGTAACAGCAGGGAGCAAGTGTTTGTGTTGCAATGGGAAGAACCCAGCGCACTATAAAAATTACACCTCTAAGTTTTGAAGGAATAAAGATATTTTCTTGATACTGAAGGAATTTCCTCTATGTACTAAAAAGACATCGTACACCAAAAATAAACAGAATTGGTCGTGTAGATTTTTCTTGGTCTCTAAGAAGAAGAAGTGGTGGTCCCGAACGTTCTTTGTTTTTGAGCTCTTCCACTTTTCCGCACTTTTTTGCTTTTGTGCGTGAACTGTGTCCTCGTCATCCTTCGGGATGGCGGGAGTACAACCCCTGCGTCCTCCGGGGTCGCCGTTGACAAGACTGCGGCTCTACCAGGTGGCAACTCTAGTGCTGATGTGGAGCTTCGAGATTCGTCTGATGAATCCACGGTGACAGCGATGGATTCTGACAGCAGCAGCTTCACGCTTGTTGAGTCGCGCCGCCTGAAAAGGAAGTTGCGCCGGACATCGACAGCGGGTGAGTTGCCTACGAGGAATGTTGACCAGCCAGGTGTCTTCTCAGTGGCCTTCGTTCCTACAATGCAGACGGCTAATCTGAGCACCATTAACAGACAGCGGCTAACCCAGTTTTTCGACCGGGTTGTTCCGGGAGAAGTCTGTGAAGTCAGAATTAATGCATGGAAGAATGTCCTGACAGTAGATGTTAAATCTCAGGCATCAGTAGACAAGCTGAAAGAAACTAGCGTCCTCGGTGGCATGGCGGTCTGCTCCTACGTTGCTTACGGGAAGCGGACAACCACTGGAGTTATCACTGATGTTGACCCGGAGATAGCTGACAAGAACCTCTGGTCGCTGATTAAATCTACGCCCGGATTGTTGACATTCATCGTTTCGGGCGCTCCAAGTGTGTCAAACTAGTTTTTGAAACTGACGCTCTGCCATCCCACGTCAAGGTCAAGGTGAGTTATGTGAGGCATCCTGTCCGCCTGTATGTTCCCAAACCTGTTCTGTGCCACAAGTGCAACAAGATAGGTCATGTGAGTGCTGTTTGCACGAATGAGGTATCCTGCCGTCGATGCGGCAGGATGCACTAGCATGACACCTGCACGACGGAGACTATAAAGGGCGCCAACTGCTCGGGTGCCCATGAAGCCACAGATAAGGACTGCCCTAAGCTGCAAAACGAAAGACTCATCCTGAAAAAGATGGTGAAGGACAATTCTACCCACCAAGAAGCGGCGGCGCGTATTCGTCGCCGCAAACATCGTTCCCGGCGGCGTCGTCCGGTTCCACACAATTCTAGTCCACCTGCACCACAGTCGCAGGAAGTATCAGCTCAGCCGGCACAGCAGCATGAGCCTAACAACGATAACAAGACGTCTGCGGCCGTGTCCCATGTTGCCGCAGTAGCTCAGTCTGATGCGTTTGTGTTACCTTCTTCCTCTGATGCTGAATGGCCTGCTCTGCCATCCAAGGAGATCGCCATGGCAAGACCAAGACCGGTTGCCACTCCAGCTGACACTGTTAGTAAGCCCGAAGGTCAGGATGTGAGCATAATATTAAAAAAGCTTGTGTGTTCAATGCGCGTGCTGCTTTCAGGCATTAACACGCCAACAGCAAAGATTGTTGTGCAGTTTTTGGATGCACTTGAGCCGCTCTTGGCGGCGTTGCAGTAATTCATTATGGCACAACCAAAACCCACCTCATCTGTGCCAATGCACGTGCGCCGTAGTGTAGTGGTTCAATGGAATGCCCGAGGCCTACGAGGTCGTCTGAGTGACTTCCGGCAACGCGTCCACAAGTACCGCTTCCCTGTGCTGGTTATATGTGAACCCAACATGCCGTCGCCTTTCCGCCTTTCTGGATACGTGCTGCTGTGGTCTCGCACAGAAGACGAAACTAGCAAAGTGTTAGTTTGCATACGCCAAGACATTGCGCACGTCCGCCAAGTTCTACAGCCACACAACACAAACCATTACATCTGTTTGACAGTCACGCTAAAAGGACGGGTCTTTTCGATAATCGGTGCCTACATTCCACCTAGAGATGCCATTGATACTTCGTACCTATATTCAGCCATCCAGAGTTGTCCAGCTCCTCATATCATAGTGGGCGATTTTAATGCTCATCACCCTCAGTGGGGCAGTGCTTTTATGAATAACCGAGGAAGGAACCTGTTTGACTTTATGCACTCCCAGAACATCAATATCAACGATGGCTCAACTACGTTTCTGCGTGGCACGTCGTACAGCAGCTGCTTGGATCTGACGTTTGTTTCAGCAAGTCTCCAGTTTTACGTCAGCTGGTGCAGTGACGTGGAAACACATGGGAGTGACCACATTCCAACGTATGTTTGCGTCAAGTGGTACGCACCTACTACTCCGTCTCGCGTGCGATATACAGACTGGCCTGCCTTTAGGTCGTCCGTGGAGATTTCCTGTGTGGACCTCTCAACGCCATCTAAAATAGAAGGCCTGATTACGTCCTCTCTGTCGTGTTTGTCGGGGACAGCAACGATTAAACAACACTCTCTCAGTGAGACCACGCGGTATATATGTGCGCCTACGCCAGGGTCTACTATTGACGTGGAATTCGAAAGACTACGCGCAGTCCGTCGGCGCGCCGAAAGGAAATACAGAAGAACCAAATCCACGTATGATCTTGCCCTTTATCGCCGAGCTGGATGGATGGATGGATACGGCTGAACCGTTTACATCGGGCGGTGGCTCAAGCCACCTAGCCATGTCTTGTGAAATTTTACTCCTGTCTTGCGTTTAGCCACTGGATGGATGGATACGGCTGAACCCTTTACATCGGGCGGTGGCTCAAGCCACCTAGCCATGTCTTGTGAAATTTTACTCCTGTCTTGCTTTTAGCCACCAATCAGATAACCTTCGCTTGGTTACTTCTAACCTCTTAAAATCCACTTTCCCTTCACTATCCCTAAACCCCAATGCCTTGGGTAAGTCAGCTCCGCTGCCTTCCACTGTAGGGTGAAGCCCTTTACAAAAAAGTATCAAGTGTTCAGCCGTTTCCTCCTCCTCTCCGCACGCAATGCACAAAGTGTCTATCTCCTGGTACCTGACTCTATACTTCTTAGTCCGCAAAACTTCAGTCCTGGCCTCAAACAACAAAGAACTTCCCCTACAATTATCATAGATATTTTCTTTGACAATTTCCTGTTTAAAGGTCCGGTATGTTTCTAGTGCCGATTTCGTCAGCATCCCTGTTTTCCACAAAGCTCTCTCTGTTCCTTTAACCTTTTTCTTAACCGATAATTGCTGATTTGCCCCCTTACTGCTGTCCAGATATTTGCTTGTCAATTTTCTAGTTCGCTTTCTCCATTTCGTGTCAACATTCTTTATATACAGGTATCTGAAAACTTTCCTAGCCCACCGCTTTTCCTCCATCCTTCTCAATCGTTCCTCAAATGCTATCTTACTGCTAGCCTCTCTGCTCTCGAAAGACGCCCATCCCATATCACCCTGTACCCCCTGATTTGGTGTATTGCCATGTGCTCCCAAAGCTAACCTCCCTACTCCCCGTTGCCTAATTTCCAGCCTTGCTTGAACATCTGGCCTCATACACAGGACCGCACTCAACGACAAATAAAGCGCCACCTAGCGAGACAAGGGAGACAACGTTGGAGGCAGTTCTGTTCATCGCTGGACCCTCGCAAACCACTGTCGCGTATTTAGCATGTAGCCAGGAGCTTGCGTTCACCCCCGCAGGAACGCTATCCTTTCCATGCCCTGTCTATTTACCAACGCCGTAATAATGTAGAGGTAGCAGAAGAATGCTGCAAAATGGTTGTGGGCACAACTATGGTACCATCAACCAGTGTGGAGGCTTTTGTACAACCTTCACCAGATGACCACTACGACATGCTATTCATGATGCCTGAACTAGAAGCTGCTCTTTCCTCGTGTAGGCGTCCATCTGCACCTGGTCCTGACGGGATGTCGTACGCGTCCATCTCTCACCTTGGCATGGAAGGCCGAACTGTGCTGCTCAGTTACTACAATGCTACATGGGTTTCCGGAATCGTTCCAGAACACTGGAAGATCAGTCGCCTGGTTGCACTTTTGAAGCCTGGCAAACCTCCTTATGAGCTTACCTCATACCGGCCAGTTGCACTAGCAAGCTGCGTCGGCAAAGTTATGGAGCGAATGGTGCTGGCGCGGCTCGAATGGTTTTTAGAGCAGAATGCTCTCTATCCGGGTATGATGACCGGGTTCCGGAGGGGACGTTCTTCGATTGACAGCGTAATCGACCTCATATCGACAGTGGAACATGAAAAACGTAGTCGCCGACTCGTCGCTGCTGTCTTCTTGGACATCAAAGGGGCCTACGATAATGTACTTCATGACGCCATCCTTGATGCCCTTGACGACATTGGCGTTGGCGGCCGGATGTATTCGTGGATTGGGAGCTACCTCAACGGCCGGTCTGTTTACATGTCTACGCCTGATGGGGAGACTACCCGTCATCAGGTTTGCCGTGGAGTTCCTCAGGGAGGAGTTCTTAGCCCAACCCTATTTAACGTGGCATTGATTGGACTGGTGAATGAACTTCCCACTACCATTCACATCAGTGCCTATGCTGATGATATCTGCATCTGGGCGTCGGGTTCGACACGTCCGCAAATGCGTGCGAGATTACAACGTGCCGTGTCATCTACTTCAAGGTACCTACGGCGTCAGGGTTTGCACTTGGCAGCTGAAAAATGTGCTGTGGTCGCATTCACGCGCAAGTCTGTCTGCCACTACCCGGTAACTCTTGAAGGGGTTGCAATACCATACGTCTCCCACCACAGGTTTTGGGCATTATCATTGACCGCGATCTGTCATGGTTTAGGCATATAAACATGCTAAAGAAAAGACTCACTCTTTTTTGCCATGTGCTTCGCGTTGTGGCAGGCATTAAATGGGGCCCAACGGAGCGCTCCTTGCTTCGACTTTACTATACCCTCTTTATTGGCTACATTCGTTACAGCCTTCCTGTACTCTCTAACATGAGTATTTCCTGCTTGCGGACATTAGAGAGTGTCCAAGCACAGGCGCTCAAGATATGCCTCGGATTACCATGTTGTGCCTCGAACAAAGGCACGATTGAGGAATCTCGTGCGTGCCCAATATCGGTCTACCTGTCACACGAACCACTTCGTGTATATTTACGCGCGCTTACACGGCACCGCTGTCACCCGCTGACGAAGATTTTTGATGAGCGACCGGACAGCAGTTTTGCACGCGCACTGCGCTTCCATCGCTCCGAATTGCCATCAGAATATGCCCTGCCGCATCATTCCTTGCAGCCCCCATGGGTAATGGCTCAGCCTTCAGTCTGCCTGCATGTCCCTGGCATAATCAAGAAGTCTGCGATGCCGGTTAGCGGACTGAAGCAACTCGCACTTGACTACATCTGGTCAGAATACCACAAATGTGTGCACGTCTACACGGATGGATCTGCGTCTCCAAATGCATCAACAGCAGCTTTCGCAATCCCTGCACAACAGACGACCCGCAGATTCATTTTGGGACACAAGTCTACTTCAACCGCTGCAGAGCTTGTGGGCCTTCGGGAATCGATTCGCCACATCTGCGGAGAACCGCCTCAGGAGTGGTGCATTTTCACCGACTGTAAACCTGCGCTACACATTTTAGGATGCTTCCTACGCCACACAGCCTACCAAGCCCTGGCTCTTGATATCATTAGTCTCGTATCATTAGCTCAGGGAAACGGCCATCGTATAGTGTTTCAGTGGATCCCCGGACACTGCAGACTCGATGGAAATGAGACCGCCGACGCTGAAGCAAGGAGCGCGTTCAGCAGTGGCCTGCGTACAGCTGTACCGTTCTCTATAGTGGACACAACTTGTCTCCTTTCGGAATTGATGAGGAGGGCGACGGCTAGGTATTGGGCCCTGCCAGACACCCCCCACCACATCCGTCTTAAACGGCTAGATCCGACGATGACCTTTTCAGTTCCTCGCGGAATACCTCGCCCTATTGCATGCGTTATCCGTAGACTACGTTTAAACGTGGCATTCACGCGCAAATACTTGCACTTAATATTAGGGACAAGAGGACTCCCCGGAATGTACCACATGTGGCGTGCTAGAGACCATAGAACATGTTTTAGTGGCGTGTCCAGCGTATGCACGTGAAAGACTCATACTCGCATCTGCTCTGAAGCCTACGGACACATCGCTCCTCTCTGAGGATTTGATCCTCGGCGCTTGGCCAGATAGATTTAGAACTGTAAAGGCAACGCGAGTGCTCTCACGCTTTTTGAGCGACACGGACGTTGTCTCGCGTTTGTGATGTCAGAAAGTGTGCCTTGTTTTTTTTTCTAAAGTAGTTTTTCATCTGCCTCCTCCCATCATCATCGTCCCCCATCGTGACCTTCTTTTATCTCCTCTTCCCGTCCCCCAGAGCAGAGTAGGAGGCCAGATATTTATTTTGCAGGCCAACCTCTCTGCCTTTTCCTATCAATAAACCCTCTCTCTCTCTCTCTCTTGGTCTCTAATGGGTTAATACCCCAGCACATTTATCCTCCTTAGTTTTTACTATAAAAGAATGTAACATGAAACAATTTAGTTGCATTTTGGCAGCAGCAGTTCAGTGAAGGGGGCTGCAAAAGATGACATTCACAGCTTATGTTGTCACCGAACAAGAATTGTCGAACAGCCAACTATAAAGCGTCCTATTCTGACCGCTCTCTATTTCCTATGGGTGGTTCAAGCTGTGCATGGAAAGCAGTGCAGGAAAAGACAGGTGGCAATTATGTAATAAGAAAAACCAGTCCCTTTGTTTGGGAGAGTCACGGATTTGGTGTACAGCTTTTTTGTGGTAAATAGCAGGCAATGCAAACCGGTCAGAACTGAAATGTCAACCAATGCCCACTCTTTTGTGAACAGTAATATGCGTTATAGTTCACTGTCTCATTACTGCTCAGTATCAAATATTAAGTACTCCTTGAAATTTGCATTCTCATGAGACAATTTTTAGTCATGTAGAGTAGAAACGAATATTGTACTCTTTTTTTTTTGCTCATTCTTGTATTTTGTGTCTTGCTCTTATTCCTGCTGCTTAATGGACTATGGGCATCTAACGTATGGGGGAATGTTTTCTGTTTTGTAATGATGCATAAGGCTTTGTTATACATGGATTAAGACGTGGTATTCTGGTACGACCGCAAAATAATTTATAATAGAATTTATTTCTCACGCTGTCTCGGTTTCAACAGCCGAACGATGACTTTTACATCAAATTATGTTTATTGGTCCCGGAAGACATGAAGAAACTGCAATGTAACCGCTTCTTTGTCATTTTAATTCGCTGCGATGCTAAAAGCAGCCGGACTCAACAGCTGGAATGTGAACAAATGTCGGCGATTAGCTGTTTTTTCACGCCTCATGTGGCCTATAAGAAGTTTAACGTCACAATCATTGTTCAGCTGTCGAAACAGAAACAGCATGACAGAAAAATTCACTTACAAATTATACCACCTGGTGATTAATGCATAGTAGTGTCTTCTGCAACATTGTAGAAAAGAAAACATGCCAACAAGAATAAGTGCCTACTCTTTCAATAACCGGTCAGTTAAATACTCCATAGAACTCCCATTTGCTCTTCAAAACAATTTTGATCCCTTGATCATGTTCACTTCTTTATTATGCTCACAATCTTTGTACAGCTGTAAATGATATCCTTTCAGAATGCTACATAAAGGTACTTAGTGCTTTTTAAATTAATTCTCATAGAATGAACATGCAGATAGCCTGTTGCTGTGGCTCCAACTAGCATTTTGCACCTTATCTAGGGCATAAATGTATCAAAACTAAAGCAGGCTCATACCAAGAGATATTCAAGTGGGAAGGCAAGGCAGTATTTTAGTCGGTACTCCGCTTATTTTTTCATGAGAACATGCTCTCTTTCAGATGTGCTCTTTGGTGCACATGTAGCGTGGAAAATAATTTTAATCTAAAATTTCGTCTCCCAAAGTAAAATGTGCAGGTACTGCTCACGTGCCACATTTCCTACAAATTTTGATCATAATTGCTGCAAATTATAAAGGATCGCCAGGGGCTACAAACATTTCATTCCATAAGCTAATGTAAATGCTGCTAAGTGAAATAAAGTTACTTGAGTGCTTATGATGGGCTGCTGCTCTGTATTTTTTGCATGCTTACAGCATTAACTGTTGTTAAATCATGCACTTAGGGCTCTTTTCCTTCCCACCAGGAAATAGAGATCAATGTGTAATCCCATTCCATAGCAATGCTGTGGCCAAATGACTTACTGATTTTTTTTTGCAGATTCAAAAGCAACGCACTGCCACAAAAATAGTGTGAAAAGGGATTTCTAAATAATTCCCGACGAGCATTCGGCAAAAAGTCATTGCAGTGCGACTCTTGAAAGCCGCTAGCTGAGCTCTGCATGAATGTGGCAGCCATTTAGTTATTGGAGGTCATTACTCAAATCTTTTACACACACAAAAAAACATCATATTGCAATAAAATGAATGCATTTAAATGGATTCCTATAAAATTTCTTTAACTAGATTCAAAATTGAGTTGTTACAGTGTTTCTTTTGAAGGACATTAGCCGGGTCTCTATAACAATGCGGTGGCCGAATAGTTGTTGAAATACTGTACCCAAATTCTATAAAGATTCAAAAGCAACGCATTACAATGAAACGAGTGCATTCAAAAGAGTTGCTAAACAGGCTCTTCAAGGAGTTTCAAAAGCAAGTCATTACAGTGCTTCTTTTAAAGGATGTTAGCCGTGTTTCTATAACAACGCGTTATGGAAATTGGACAAAAATTTCGTACAGATCTAAAAGAGACACAGTAAATTCTATTGAATAAATTATAAAGATTTGCTATGAATTACAAAAGCAATTTTTGTAAGGAAAGCTTTCAGCAAATATTGAGAAAGAAAAATGTGAAAATCACAAGCATAAGTTTCAAAAGAGAAAATGGAACTTCACAGAAAAATTCACAGGGATTTTCAGTAAATAATAAGTATCATTGTAAAATAACCGAAGAACCTAAAAACAAAAAAAAACAGAACGAGACAGACATTTTCTGGCAGGACTGATTCCAGAAAATGTCTGTTAAAAAAAAGATTACAGTGCTGATGACATATAGACCATTTCTCATTTGCCTTTTTGGGCGCAGCCATATTTTTAAGGGGCTCCGTCTGTAGCGTTTGGATTGGTGAATTTTATACAGGTATCTACTGCGCATGCACGCCACGGTCCAACATGCCCATGTGCTCAATCAAGCCATAAACATTGAAATGGTCTATATTAAATTATATGCAGACGTGCAAAAGTATGTGGGCCAGGAGACACTTATCAGTAAAAAAATGTTCCGCTTTTGTGCTCGCTAGAGATTGTCGAGAAATATCCTCTTGCGTGAAATGAATGTTCCATGAGTGGCGTGCTTCATGAAACCCGAAGGAAATGTCGCACGCCTGTTCCATTTCGACTGGTCCGAGGGCACGATGAAACGGAACTCCACTTTCGTGGTTTTCCTTTTATCGTATCGTGGAAGAACAAAAGGTAAGGTGGCAGCTGAGTCGAGGGAAGTTGCTGCAGAAGCAGCTGACTGAATATCTTTGACACAGAACACACGGTACCGATTGGGCGTGCTTCGAGTAGCCCGATAGAACGTTCAGAACCCTTTTCCGTCGAGGAAGACGCGAGAAATCTAGGAACACCACTTCGGGAAGTGCATCCAAAACACTGTAAATCCAGCTCTCTGAGCCACGGCAGAGCTCTGTAAAATGGCTGCTGGATACTTTTTTTTTCGTTATTAGCACAATAAGTATGCCAGACTATGTGCGTTTATCCGAGCAGAGTGCTGCAGCGTCCTCGTTTCACGACGATGAGCTGAGGGCGTCCGTTTAGGAACTTTTGATTCATATGGGATAGAAGAATGTTCGACACTACTTCAGCAATTCGGTCGAGATACGCATTAAGAAATGCTAACCATGCAATGCATAATATGCCGGCGGATCTGCTCTTTTGCGAGGGCGGAAGGGGCTATGGAAATGTATGAGCATGTCAGTCGAGTAGGAGCAGTTTAAAGAGCATATCGCTCATTATAAACACTTTGGGCTCATTTTTGTGCATGGGCGGTGGGGTATGCACCAACTAGCCACCCAGACATGTTCTACTCACGGTAAGGCATTTAACTACCGGCCACGCTGGCGTTCGCAAAAATTGCGTCAAGCTAGAAGACAATGGCCTGTTTGACTACAAACACAGCGCGACGAGAAGAGACGAATTGCCTCATCGTCCCTGGTTTGTAGTCTAACAATGCAACTAGTTAAGTTCTCCGTTCCAAAGTAATATGCAGATCCCTAATAATATAGAAATATGCACACAGGTTTACAATGGTTTTATGAAATACTTGCTGATTTGGTAAATTCTAGAGATGTACAAAAAATAAATAGCTGCGGTTTAACTACTGCTGAACGTGGTTAGACAGCGAAAGCTATAGCATATCGGGAAATAAGACGCGGCTTGGCGTCTGTAACGTTGAGTGCGTTCCGCACACTGGACAGGCGGCGCGCCCACCCTGCCGCACTGGCAGGTGGGAGTTAAATTAATGGTTAATCGCGAGAGGTTGGTCACCCAATGAACGCTGCGGCCTATCCTACCGCCCTCTAACGGCGAATCGAAAGGTCAAAGGCCAAGACATGCGACACCAGGGTGGACCACATATGGTAAGGTCAATAGCCACACCTGACCTCTGGCTGAATTGAAGTTCAACCGGCAACTCATGACGAAGTTGGCTTTACCTAGCGTAGTGAAGCTTCCGCTTCAAAAATTCACAAATTAAGGACTACCTGGCCCGCGTGCATTCAAGGAGTATATGGCGTTCTCTCAGATCTGGACCTGCAATACTCTTCATGCTTTAAAGGGGCTTAACGTCCCAAAGCTACTCGGGCTATGAGGGACGCCGCAGTGAAGGGCTCCGGAAATTTCGACTGCCGTGGGTTCTTTACTGTGCACATACGCCGCGCAATAAAGGAATGATCTAGCATTTTGCCTTCATCACAATGACCACCACAGCCGAGATCAGTAGCCGAGCGCCATAACCATTGAGCCACAGCGGCGACTGGACGTGCATGCAGCAGTAAAATATGCAATCCTGTTAACGATGAAGATGAGATAATCTTAGCTTTTACTAGGTCACGCCGAAGTGATGTTGAATTTTTTTTCTTCACAGCAGTGTTTGCCGCAGTTGTGCATTTCTTCTGCAGTTTTCAATGGCCATTTGGTGAAATCTCGGAGGGTGCTAATCACAGATGTATCTAAGAGTATGTTGAGTCGATCATACCTACTTCGTCTTACGAAATTTGTGCGCAGAATGTGAAAAAATTGCTGTTTCGCTTTCTCTTTTTTATTCGGTTAGAAGTCTGGTTCTACATGTCAGAGTGTATGGTTCACATGCACACAATCAATTTTCAACCATTGTGAACATAGTTTATACGAGTAAAGTTCAATGTTTTCTTGCGTCCATGTGCATTAAGTGTAACGATGTGTAACCTATTCAATTCTGTAAACTGGCAAGTCCAGTAGTAATAAACCGCCACACAGAAAGTTGTCAGATAGTCGATGTTTGTGCTGAAAACTAAAACACATTTATTTACTTTATTATTTTTCTTTACAGCGTACTGCTAGCATAATCGTAGAGGCTTGAGCAGGACAGAGATAAAGTAGAAAAAGAACTCAACATATCGTCTTACAGACAGTTGTTTCAAAGAAAATACGTCAGGTCTTGCCTTTACATAATTGAACATATAAGGGCAGCCCAAGAAAATTAGTGAATTCAGCTTGTTAGAGTAAAGTATATTACCAAGAGGCTCATATCCTGAAGGCAAGTTTCCCTTCATCTGCGTGAAGCAATATGATGTCTCTCATCTCAATCTCATATTTGTTTAATGCCACTATGCTCACCGGACATGTATTCGGTCTCATCAGCCTTATCATGAATTTTACGCCCCCTCAAAAAATTCGGTTGCCAAGAAAAATCGGCGTCAAGGGAGGAGGAACTACGTAAGGTAATGCCGCGCTTTTCTCACAAGCTTTTCTCACAAGGAGTTTGTTACTAAAGAAAAAGAGAATGATTTTCTTTCGCTCGCACCTAAACAGCACAGTGGAGGTCGAAAGCCGGAAAAAAATCTCAAAGCTTTTTCCTTCATTCACCCACGTGCTTCCCTACGTCCTTACACATGCTCGATTGGCGGTCGTAGTTTCCGTGCTTTGAGTAAGGGGCAAGCCCAGCAAGGCTTAATGATCCAGCAATTATGTTGCAGGGGGAGCGGTCGTGAAATACGAAGGAGGGTGCGCCCAGACAGTGAGAAATCAATTTAGCGAAGCGATTAAAGAGGAGCGTTCCATCTGCCACCCGGCGCTCATAATGTTTCGGAGAGCCCCGAGGGATCGATAACCCTGGCGGCCAAGCATGAACTACTGCCCTCCGCTCTTGTCTCGCTCTCTCCCCTGCCTTGGCAGGTCGCTTGCTCGGAGGTAGGAGGGAAAAAATGAACTGACGCCTAATATATGAAGAACATGTGTTCGCCGCTCCATTAGATTAAGCTAGACAATTCATCAACCTTAGTGACACCCGATGAGGACGAAAAACCGAAGTTCTTCGCAGTGTTTGGATGGGCGACTTTTTTTCTTGGCTATAATTGATAGGCAGCTGCTCTTGTTCAGTGAGAACACCGCCTTTTATTAAAGAAAAGAGGTTCTTCCATTTGAAATAGTGGCCTTGAAGTCCATTGTTTTCTAAACCGACGGTGTTGTAGTAAAGTGACTTCCAAAAAGATGGTGTTTCGTTTAAAGAACCAAAGAGAGCAGAATTCTTCACAAAGGGAAAGTACCCGCTGCTGGAGTTCGGTGGTTATGACGCTCGGCTACTAACGCTGAAGAAATCTGTTTGGTCCCAGCCGCGGTGGTCGCATCACGATGGAGGCAAAATTCTACAGCCCCGTGCACTGTGTGATGTCAGTGAAAGTTAAAGAACCCCATGTGGTCAAAATTATCTGGAGCCGTGCACTACGGCGCCCCTAAAAGCTTAAGTCACTTTGCGATGTTAAACTCCACAAAACCGTAATTCCTAACGAAGTGCTAAGGCAGGTTTATGTACACTGAAAACGGCTTTTTTATGGTGCTGGCAACAGCATTAATAATAAATCACTACTGTACACAGTCTGGTCCATCATGTGAATAATGCAACTTCATCAGTGAAAAGAGTAAAATATCGGGAAATAAATAATGAAGGCAATGGTTTATCAATATTGGTGTTTGAAGTCAGCGTCATTTGTCTGAGCTTTAGGATAAAAACACCACAGGTACAGGGTTGGTCAAAAGTTCTCAGGCTACAGGGTCTGCTTTCGAGGGCTAAAGGCGGGTAGTTAAGACACCCCCAAGCCCAAAATATCTGTAGAGGGTAGCAGAGGTATTAGTCTCACTCTGTGGAACGTAATATATCTACTGTTATCATATGTGGAACAATAGACCGATAAAAACGGGCCCTGTGGCCTGGGAACTTTTCACCAACCCTGTACCTAAGCGATGGTACAAACTAGTGAAGGTGTTTTTTTTTTTCATCTTTGCTGTTGGCGCAATCGCCTTTGTTCTTGGTTCTCTGTGTTTCTCTTATAGAGTTCGTGAAAACATCTGGTATCTCTCGACTGCGTGGCTTTCAGCGTTTGAAATTTTATATCCTGCAATAAAATTGCCGATTCGACCAGATTTCTTTCAGTCGAAACCGGTTCCAAAGTTAAGCTCTTGTATTCAGCCTCTAGGAACATGTCTTTATTGAATAGAGCTGAACGTTTCTTAGTTGTCGCTCTTGTGTTGGTGCATGGCATGAATATGCTGCTTAAGTGACACGTTGAACTTAGAGAAATATTTATTTTGTAAACTTCAGTGCAGGCTACAGTGATTGCGGTTTCGTGCTGAAAAGATAGTAAAGCGAGTGAAATTTTTGCAACATGCGATTTTTTGTATTAATAATCATTGCCGTAATTACAGTCGCTAGCTTACGTGCCGAGAATGTTAGGCTGTTGTTGGTCACGCTATTGCTTTTGCACAATATTTTGTCGATTTATGCGGAATGTAGGAAAATGTGGCTAATTCGATTTCTGCAAACTCTCAGCCGCTGTTGAATGCTGCTCTCATGAAATAACTGCAAGTTCAAGCAATAGTATACAATGATACAAAGTGTGTACGGGTGCTTTAGTTTTATACAGCTGGTATTCGATACTCGCGTAATTACGCCAGCAGCAACAAAAAACCATTCATGCAAGATACACCAACTGAGATTTTAGTTCATTGACGAGCCTCTTCGGTAGAGCAATTTCTGACAAGCCCGCCCAAAAAGAACTTTATCTGTCTTGTGGGTGTTGAATGCATGTGACGTGACTATTTAGGTGGCTGACAACAGACTTCAGTATTGTTTACATTTCGTTGCTTTTCTACTTTTGCGTCTCAACTTATTTGCTTGAAATTCGAGGCATTGCAAAGAGGCATTAATTGAAGAGGCAGTCTCTAAAGCAGTTAGAAAACGCTTGGATTCGTGTACTGAGTGCGGAGTGGTGCTGAAGCAGCCGCTCCTTCCGGCATTTCTAAATGATTTGGATACTATTTCCAGTAGCGCAACATTCCTGAGTGCCGCAGTCGGCAAAATATTTTGGAAGAATACAGCGATTCACGCGCACAAATATCCAGGCACTCAAATTAAGCACTTTACCAACCGGAAGCCCGCTGTCGCGTACCGTTGTAACAAGGCACGGTAAGCGAAGCCGGCCATACTCCGCGAAGTAATCATGCCCGTTACTTTTACTTGCGCGTACATCGAGCTATCGCTGTGCAATTGTACTACGCTCCCGCGTAAAAGTGCGCAGACGACGCGAAATGACAGAATGCGTGCCAGCACTTCCTCACGGTCCAGCGCATATTTAAAAGAAATGCATAGTGTGGCTGTAGCTGTAGCCTTCCTACCCAGACACTTCTGCAAGTGCGGATTATACCGAGAAAAATCGCAATAACCTCCATTTGTGTGGTCCCTCCACTTTTGCGCAAGAAGGTACTTACACGAAAGTGTCAAACAAAGCGGCTGTGTTTGTTTTGGCGCTTAGGTTTAGTGCGGTAGAACTACTAGGCGTTTTTTTAAGAATTACGGCGTACATGTGTGTGCTCGAAATTTTGTTAAAGGATTTTGGCCTGTTAAAGCCATATCCTTAATGGCTTTTAGGTCAAATAACTTAAGGATGGAAGCCCCCATGATAAATACCTTCTGGGCCTCTAGGACAAAGCATTTATGGTAAAGAGTTTTAGGTCAAATGCCTTTAGCATGTAACTAGTGCTACTGCACTTTATTCCACTGACACTTTCTTAGGTTCACAAGGCGCTTTAGCGCTAAAGGACATTACTTCTCTTGATACAAATGCTCGTGTGATTGCTAGAAGCCCGCACTTGTTTTCGCCTTATTCCATTCTGCTGCTAGGCGCCCGTAGAGCCACTGAGCTCAAGACCGCCACGCAGCAGTAGAAATATATGTGTTCCCGCCGGCCTGCGAGCCGCTTGTCGACGTGGTCGGCACGGGAGCGCTGACGAATGCCCGCGCCGAATGGGTATCCAGGTACACGTTACGTGAGTTATAACGCTAGTTATAGGGATCCGTTGGAGGATCCGTGCCTCAGGAAACGCTGAACGGCACTTTCACCCACTCCGCTTTTCAGGGAAACGCTCCTTTTTCTCTTGTTTCTGCGTGGGTGTGCCAACGCCGTGTATTCATCGTGTGGGAAACGGCGCCGCTTCTGTGCGACGTGCGTAAAGCAGGGAACACGAATTGTGCCTGGTCAGTGTCAGTGCCGCGCCTTCGAAAGCTGGCCTACAGTTTCGTCTCTGTAAGGCAACCGGCCGCTTCGGTGGCGGTGTGCCATAGTTCTGAGCTGCGCGGAAATTTATACACCTCAGCTACGCTAATTGCCCGAACTTGCAGGCTAACGGCGGTGCCGAGACGATTTTTCTTTTGGCCACGTGTTCTTCTTTCTGCTGGCTGGCGCCGTTTCGAAGAACACAGGGCAAATGACCGTTCTCTTCGTGTGTGTGTATTCCTGCCTCCATTCGTGAACGCAGTCTGACTTCCAGAGGGGAAGATGCTATGCTACGATTCCGTTGCGTTTTAAGACCTTACTCATCATGTTTAGAGATTTCGCGGGGTCTGCTGCACCATTGATCACAGCGCCATCTGTGGCTGCAAATCCTGATCACGTTTCGAGATTCCGTGAGGTCTCCTACCACCCGGAGATCAAAGCGCCATCTGTGGCTGCAACTAGAAAATGGCGCATCTCGCATTGAGACTTCTAGCGCTATTTACAATAGCATTGTAGAACCAAATGCCACGTTCCATTGATGGCGTCACTGTCCAATATGATGGACAGAGGTGGAACTAGGTGAGTATGACGTCAGGGGACAAAATGGCGGCATAGTTTCGGTTTTTGCAATCCAAGATGGCTGCCACTAAAACTGGTTCCTGCCATCCCTTTCCCTCCCCTTTCACCAATACATATTCTAAAACAGATAGGACAACTGTCCTGTTACGGGACCGCTATACTTATACACTTTCTTCTGTTGTTTCCAGGAAAAATGAAAAGGAAAGTGCACAGGCCTGCCCACTGGCTCAAGCTGAGCCACAATTGCTACCACGTGCAGAAAGTAGGAGAATTTAAAGATAGGATATAAAAGACGCGCGCTATAATGCCCAGGCCGATCCCGGAGGCAGTGCAATATCAGGCCAACCGGTGGCGGAAGTGAAGCTACCTTCAAGACCTCCAGCACATTTCCAAAAATATGTTGGGTTCAAAACGGCCCACGGGCTTCGAACCCATTTATACTTATAGACATTCGTTCCGCTATATACACTCCGACAACGGGCGCCCATCCGAGTTCTGTTGTATACCGAATTTGGTAGGCAAATAAAAGCTTATGTGTTGTGGAATAGAAATAAAACCACAAACAAATAATAGGTAGACATTGTATACATGCAATTACTAATTGAAGCGTTACCATATCGCACCGCAAGCCGAATTCTAGGCCCACCTTAACCGCCCAAACGAAGCAAATTCCGTTTGGGACGTATCTTGAGGGGGTGCAACACCACAATGGGTGGACGTGCATCGTAATTTCTCTGATAGATGGCGCTAGGCGGCGATCATTTCGCTAGGTGGCGTGCGTGCACGCGTAGCCGAGCATGGTGGCAATCCACCCCGTTTCAAATGGTATTTATTACATTCCGTTTCTCGAGACGAGCGGCGTGTTCTTCACTTTCTTCATGTAGTAAACCAAACAGCTAACGCTCGTTACTTCAACGTCGTTCAGACGGTGGCGGCCTTTTTTTGTAGCGATAGCTACATTATGGTAGCATTTCGAGCCTTAAGCATGCCGGCGGCGTGTCACGTGGTTGGTCACGTGTTGCGGAGCAGCTGCCGGCGACGCGGCGCCGTGGCTGATCATGTGGTTCGTCGCGTAGTTGGTCACGTGACCAAGGTTCACTCGGCCAGCTGTAGCTATCGCGTCACTCCAGGCTTAACCAAAGCTAAAGCACCGGCTTTTTTATGTTTTGTTCCTTATGTCAGTCACATGGTCTCGTCGGAAGTACTGGGGGCCCACCCAAATACACGGCCATAGGCTACTGTTACTTCACGAGCGTGCCGGCCCAATCAGCGATGATCGGAGGGGTTAAGAAAAGATGTTGGCGGGAACCCGGGGGCTCTCGCCAGGAGCTTTGGACAGGGAGATGTCTGGCTTCTCCACCATGTTGCTGCTTTCCCTTTCTTGTATTCTGTCCTGACTGTATCATCTATGGTACTCTAATATACATAAAGTTTTTCGTTTTCCAGCGGAAGTCGTCGGCATCATCCTTCGCGCAAATTCCAACCACAAGGACAGGCCCTAATGACAGTGAGACGACCTGACCTCGCTAGACAACAGCAGCGAGGAGGAAAGGAAAGAACCCCTAACTGGGCTGTCATTTGAAAAAGTAGCCACACAAAGGGATTTGCTTCTTAGTTGTGTAGCAGAGCACTTATGGTACCTCTTCATACTGCAAACTTCAACAGGGTTAGGAGAACCGTTCCCCTCACCTTTGGAGGCCTTTTGCTCTTTATGGCGGACTTAAAGGTTAAACTTTAAAGGCTTAGGCGGTACTGTACAACACTTACAGATGAAGGAACGTACTTTACGTTCGATGTCGTTAGCATTGCGTCCGTAAAGCTGGTGTTGTGCTAAAAACTCGAAAGAGGGAGAGAAACGAAGCGTGTCGCTGACAAGGAGATACGTTGTTTTTGAGCGCCCAAGTCAACAATTTGGGTGCACTTTTTTGCTGATGCATGATCCGAATGAGACTGCATGGCCGAGCAGCTTGTGAGAGTGTTCGCTGCGGACGCCCTTTTCTATTTGTATAATTATTTTCTGAAATTTTTCGACAGCGAAGCTGTTCTTGGTCGAGGCTTTCATGAGACAAGGCATAGTAATGCGGGCGTAGCGATGTGAAAAGGGCATAGCCAAGCAAAGGTGGGAGCAAACGCTAAGCACAAGTGTAGCGTAAGAGGGGGGGGGGGGGGAGGGAGGGAGAGCAATCGTCAAGCACAGGTGCAGCGTAGAGAACAGAAGGGGAGCGGGAGCCAGGCGCAGGTGGACAGAGTCAAGAGGAGGAGGAGAGCAGTCGGCTAATTGGAGAGCGCGCGCCCAACAGATCGTTCGGAGGAGCGCGCTCGGCGGTCATTTGTGGAATGTTCGAAAAATGGCTAACTTCGCGCGCTCTAGGCCGCTCGTCGGCAGCGCTAGCGAGAGTTCGCGCTCCAACGGGCACAGCGTTGTCGGGCTAATTCAGAAGTCCGCGCGAGGGATACTGAAGCTATACGCAAGCGGAGGGCGGAAGGTCCCGAGCTTTGAGGGAGAGAAGTCAGACACGAAAGGATTGCGACGAACCCCGAGGCTAAAGCGAGGCAAGTCGACGGACAACGCCGTTACGAGGAGGCCAACCGAAAGAAGGGAAATTAAGCTGAGCGTCGACGAATGAACGCCGACCCGGGTCTTCGAGTGCTCGAAGCCCTTCAGCGCCGTCGGCGAGGTTCTACCAGCGGTGCCGACAGACGGTTCAGCAGAATTTTATTGAGAGTAAGTTTGGGTACACTAAAAAAAATAAATTATCGGGAAAAACTATGCTTTAGGGGTCGGAAGAGGGAGAGAGCACGCCACGGATAGATAACCACGCAGCCGAAAGATCTGCTGGTATTGAGAAGTTGTACGAAGCTTAGCTTTGCGATTAGGGAAAGCCAGACAGCTTCGCTGTTAATATCAGCGTTCGCGACATTAAGTCAGTGGATCTGGGCAAATTTTTCGTGCATAGAGGAAACTATAGCTATGCATTATTTAACGGGATAGCACTAAAGGCCCATTTTTTTAGAAGATATGGTGTTGGCGTTGTGAGCGAAAAATCCCGAGCATAGCTCTGGCAGGTGATACTTGTCAGCTGATATTGCTGGGCAAAGATTGGTCCTAGAGTTGTGCGACGTCACATATCATGACCAAATTTGGAGGAGCTGCATACTCACGCTTCTCAAACCAGAAGGGAGGCTGAGTGGAATCGAACCCTTAAGTACCCTTCCATACCTATTCGTGCATGCTGCCCCTACACCACGCTGGGACGGCCGCATTGCTTCGTTAAGCAGAGTTTTATATGAGAGTAAACTCATTAAAGCTATCACGTCATACCCTGTAACCAAAGCTTAAGTGCCTCGGTTTTTTTCCTCCATACCAGGAGTAAATTCAAGATGGTTCTTTGCGTTTCTTCGGAGGGGCACAGGACCTCTCCAAACGTGAATTCGACGGTGTTGAAGGAGCAGACGATGATTGATTCCAGATGATGGAGACAGAGAGAAAATATATTTACAGGATATACATTGGCAAACTGCGTTACAAGTTGAGTCACACAGACAGTCTAACTGTAACTTAAAAGAAAATATCTCACACAGAGAAACTCGACAAGACCTTACTCATCGACCCGAGGTTAGAGTCTAGGTCTGTAGAATTACGTGCCACTGCAAGAAGCCTCTAGCTCAACTAGACAAGACTGCCCTCCAATGATTTTACATGCAATTTTAAAGCTTTTTCAAACAAAGAAGATAGGGCGGCCATATTTCGAGGCCCGCCCTAAGCTTCGATAACCAGTCCAGACACGAGTCCCGACCTAACCTTCATAAGGGGCACCAAACAAGCGGAGTGGGAAAACCTACTCGAGAACCTTGGAAGCGACCACCACATAATAAGGATCTGCACGGTGGTGGACAACCTCAGGAGGAAGATTGGCACTGCACGGCTAACGGACTGGGACGCCTTCAGAGCGCACTGCAAGCAGCTCGAGGCGACATCGGTTCTGCGGAAGAGTGGAGCCAACAACTCAGACGAATCCAAGACCTATACACGGAAGAAGTAGACAGAACGGAACAAACGCCGGAGGTGGACAAGCGCCTCCTCAAGCTATGGGAGGCGAGACGCGGACTCACCAAGCGGTGGAAGAGACAAAAACTCAACAAGAAGCTAAAGAAGAAAATTGCCAATATAACCAAGCAAACGGAGCAGTACGCGACGTAGCTGGCCAGGCAGGGGTGGCAGCAATTCAGCAACTCGCTGAACTCTGAATTTCTGCCCTTAAGCATTGAGCCGCATTTCCGAAAGAAAGCCCCGGCACCATTATTCCTTTCCAAATACCTCTCAGTACTTCATACCTGCTGTAACCCCATAATGCACTGCGTCTCATTATTCTGGCATCTCCTCGCCATTTTGCTATGAGAGACTGTTCGCGCTTTCCCGTGTATATCTGCCGTTAGTTTACCCATACCCCGAGATATTTGTATTCGGCCACTCGGGATATTTCATGGCCTTGTATTGTAAGCTCCTGATTAGTTGTACCGTTGAAAACCATCACACCTGACTTAGTTGCGCTAAAACTGAAACCTAGACTGTCTCCTTCGTCTCCACAGCAATTAACGAAAGTTTGCAAATCTTTTTACAGTACAATATCGTCCGCAAACATTACACCTGGAACACGTTGCTCAACAACCCTTCCGCCTAATATGTACGATAGATTATAACCTAGATTGCTTCCTTGTAGCCTTCTTTCCATACTTATCATATAAACCATGAACAGCAGTGGTGATATAGGACAGCCTTGCCTTAATACTTTGTGTACCTCGACAGTTGTACTCTTAATTCTTTCCCATGTCATTTCAACTTCACTTTCTCGACATATTTCCTCTAGAAAATCAAATACCTCATGCCTGACATCTTCGTCTTTTAATATGTTCCACAGGAACTCCCTGTTCACGTTGTTGTATGCACAACTTATGTCCTGGAAGTCTAAATAAAGAGGTCTGTTTTCCGCCTTAGCTAATTCTGTGCACTCGGTGAGAACAAACACGCTATCATCTAAGCGCCTACCACTTCTAAACCCGTTCTGAAGTTCTCCGAGTATTCTGTTACTTTCTACTCATGGCTAGATTTTTATTTTCACCACCTTCATCGCCAGCCTGTATATAAATGATGTTATCGTAATCGGTCAGAAGGATTTGATGTTCGTCTTATCGCACTTCCCTTTATAAATCAAATTCATTTTACTCTGTTTCAAGCTGTGCGGAATTAGCTTGTTTGTTATGACTGCCTCCAATGCTTTTATCAGCGTTTCTTTGCCTCTTGGGACAAGTTCATTACTTAACTTGATTGGAATTTCGTCTATCCCTGCGGACGTGCACTTTGGAGTATTTGCCCGCCTTTTCCCAGTTAAGATTAGTCAGTTCTAGGCTCTTTTTTATTGTGCTTTTCTGTGTTGCTCCCTCATTTGGGGCGATTACTGTATCGTCTTTCCTAAATGACTCAGCTACAACTGACGCAAGTAGTTCACAGCGTCATCTCCCTCCACACATTTTCCCTCGGCATCGTGAATCTGTTCCTTCTTTCTGTGATTCGCTTTGCCCAGCCAGCTTATATGGTTCTAGAATTTTCTTGACCCCCTTTAGTTGCATCGCGAACTTCAGCCAGCCAGCGATCAGAGGGCTGCTTTAATTTAGTTTGGACGAGGACCGGCACTTGTTGTTTCTTTTGCCGATAAGATTCCCATTTCTGGCCTATTTCTTCGTCGGATAACTGCGCCCTCTTTACTTCTTTGTGTTCCTGTGATGCCAACCGTCGTTGTTCGATGGCCTCCCTAATTTCCTTATTCCACCAACTTCGTGGCTGCCTCTATCCTCTTCAGCGGTTTACTCCTTTTAATTCTTTTATATTTGTACTAATGAGTAGTTCTAAGTGATTATAATCCCACTTTTCCATGGGAAGTTTCTCTACTGCTTCCTCTATGACGGCTGCTATTTGCGCTATTTGTTCGTCATTTAATTTTGCGTACTCTTTTTGACTTCCGTGCATTTCTCTTCTCAGCAGGGCTTCCAATTGTAGACTAATACGCTTATGATCACTTCCGAGGCTGCACTTCCCCTCTTCGTCTACTTGTCTACTTCCATTACAACGAGCTTGCTGTACATCCCCTGCAGCATTAAGCAGTTGACAGTGGTACGCACGCCACTTCCTCCAGCGACCGTACCGTGTCTAGCCGAGTGAGCGCCGCGTCATCCGTGGCAATGTTGACGACATGCTTCAGCGCGGCATTGTACATCCCTCACACAGCCATTCCGCCTCTCCTGTTGACCTGGTGATGAAAAAAGATGGCTCCGTTAGGTTCTGTGTGGACTACCGCCATACAAACAAGATCACTCGCAAGGATCTTTATCCTCTACCCCGAATCGACGAACAAGCATAATAAAGGGGTCACTACATGACTGACAGTTAATCGGTTATTTTCCAAACCGATTCCATTTAAAACATCTCTTCTACAGGGCTGCCCGCTGTCGCATTTGTTATTCGCTTTATTTCTTGAGAACCTATGTCGTAGTATATATCATCAAGAACGCAGCAATTCGTGGCTTCTCACTATCGCAATGTGAAATAAAGATTTTGGCTTATGTTGATGACGTTGCCCTTTTCTGTTCTGATAAAAACAGTGTGTTCGAAGTTTTGCGTGTAATTGCGTAATTTTGGGAGAATTCTGATTCGTCTCTATCACCCCAAAGGGTCACGCATCGTGTTAAACTGCAACAAACTCTCGTGCTAAGCATTGCACGTCATCGCCTTCATCAACTGACAGTACTCCAGTGCAGAAGATAGTAATGCGCCGACACCAACGACGACAAAATTCTTGAGGCGGCCGGCTGACGCTCGAGCTCGAGAACGGCTCCTTGTGATCCTGCCTCTCGCCCCGCTCCTTCATCGACTACTTGTGCGAGGGACTTGGTCGCCGACGCTTCCCACGTCCCAGTAAACAACCCTTTGCTTCTATGAAAATAATAGTGTGGCTGTACGTGCCGACGACCCACGAAAGCAAAACGATGAGCTAACCGGGCTAACAGCGTGCTTTCGCACGTCTATTCGGTTTAGCTGCGTTGAAACCCTACCATATCTTTTTTTTTTCTGACCAAATTGAAATATTTTCCACTCAGACTGTCCGCAATATTCAATGTCGTCATGTACGCCAAAAAAAGAAGGTTACGTCGTCTCAGCCAACTCTTAGAATTACCGCATCTGGAGGCAATTATAAATTGCTGCTCCAAGATGGAACTTAGTGGTGTGCCGGCAACATGTAAAATTTGCGTGGTGATAGATGTTTACAGCGTGGCTGTCATTTAATTAGGCCTTAGTCTGCGCCATTATCCGCAGAGATTTGGCTCTCCCTTTTCGACTTTCGCCTGTCTCTAATATAAGTTCTCACTTAAATTCTCTCCTTGCCTTCTTTTCAGCGAAGCGGCAATATGGTCTTCACGCTTTCTAAGACCAATGCTCAGAGTGAACGTGAAGGAATGAGCGCCCCGAATGCTTGTAGTGTTTGTTCGTTCATTTTTCCAAAGCTGCCGGCACGCCGCTCTATCGCTTTGTTTGCGATGCAAGAAGCGAAGAGATTTATCTCGATTGATCGTAATTTATCTCGATTGATCGCATCCAGGCGGAGCTGATTCTACGTTGTTCCATACTGTTGTAGTAACTTTGTACCCTTTATCTCGGACGTTCGCTACCAGCTTTAAATTGAGCCCGGCCGAGAGCTGCGGGCGTTCTGTTCGACGACCGCCGAGCACGCTTCCTGCTACGCCGCCGCCGAGTGATTCAGTCCATTGTGGGCGCAAGTCAGCCCAAATAAAGGGTTTTTTTAGACACCATTTTCGCAGTATTTCTGCTCTCCGGACTGCAGTCACCACTTCATGACAATATAAACAATAAAGAGACACATGAACCCATCGAGCATATTTAGGTATATTAAAACCTTAACGCCAGCGAAGGGCCCACAACTGCTTCAACTCTGAGTAGGCAAGCGCGGAGAAAACGTATGAGACATGAAATCCTCTCAAGTAGAAATTTCACAGTATTCACATCTCCGTTTACTTTCGTTGGTACCCATAAAATATCTGATTTGCGAGAGGCAATACGAGTTGGGCATAAAAGCACTTCCATAAAGCATTCATAACGTCTGCGTGAGACCCATCCCACAGGCAAGGCGCTCAACAGTTACAGTTTGTTGTTTACCTCATTATACTACTTAATCTGGTTCTTACATCGAAGTATAATCTACTACTGCCTTCATGCCCTCTCTATATGGGCGAGTTTTCTTTCTTGACTTATCTACCGGTGGCCAAGATAGCTCATACGTGATATTTATTGAGTGCTTACAACGGCTTGACTTGGAACAATGTTACTTTACCGGGAGTTTCAGCAAACACGCTAAAATACTTTTTTTTCAATAGAGAGAAGTCGAAGTGTCAAAAATGTCTTTTCAGGAAAACGTGCCGAGTAGCGCAACCATGCGGGTGGTCTTGCAACGTGTTGTGACTATCTGCGTGAGTGGTACTGGATTCATTTAAGTTTTAATTTTTTCGGTGGCATTAATCGGCTTGGATGGCGTCTTTTAATTTTATATTGTACACGCATTTCCGTTATATGCCTCCTATGCCTGGGGGGGAGTCATGTGGAGAGCGCTGTTGGGTGAGTGAGCGCTAAGTGGAGCCTTTATGGAGACTGGGGCGGGTTGGAGGGTGCAGGTGGGGCGGGTAGTTGGAGGCTCGCAGGTGAGAGAGATTTTTACTGGCGGGTGTCCGGATGTACACGCGCACACACACACGACATGCGCGCGCGGCTATTCTGCCTAACGAAAACGAAGCCTATACGTTAAGCAGTAAAATAACCCTAGTTATGCAGCTAATATAAATTCACTAATGGTTATTTTAATTAGCATTGTCTAGGGGCCAGTTTCAATGGTCACTTAGTTCCAAGCCTCGCATAAGAGATTGTCACATCAGTTTTTGAAGCAACGAGAAAGCTCTTCTCTAAAGCCCTGTAGCGTGTGGAAATGCCGTGGTTTTTAGCGCACAAAACCTGAACTGAGCACATTAGATGTGCAGGGAGCTCCATGTAAGCGGAGAATTTGCCCGTGACCCAGCACTTGTTAAAGTGCTTGCGGTGTCATATTTACCAAGCGGTGGTATTGCTCTTGGACGGCATGCATTTTTTTTTTTTGCCACATTCACTTGATGCAAGAAAAAGGAGAGCCATCCCAAACTGTATACAGAGGCCATTATAGGGGGTATGCGCCGACGTCACAGTGGCGGCCATTTTGTGATGTGTGCAGAAAGCAGAAAGAATGCAAGCATGTCTCTTCGGCTGATTGCTACCTGCTCAGGTTCTCAGTGCTGAAGGAGAAAGCTGTACCACAAAAATGACGCCCGAGACGTCACATGAATTACTGAGATATTTTAGAGCAAAGGCATATCGAACGAATGGTACAGAATGTATTTATTGTGTACAGGGAGAATGAAATCGTTTTAATATGAGCCGCCGCGGTGGCTGGGTAGTTATGGCGCTCGGCTGCTGGCCCGAAAGACGCGGGTTCGATCCCGGTCGCGGCGGTCGAATTTCGATGGAGGCGATTTCTAGAGGCTACTGTGCGATGTCAGAGCACGTTAAAGAACCCCAGGTGGTCGAAATTTCCGGAGCCCTTCACTACGGCGTCTCCCAAAGAGTGACTCGCTTTGGGACGTTAAACCCCCATAAACCACCCAACCAAACCAATCGTTTTAATATGCCTAATTATTGTGACCTTCTATACGCAACTAAAAGTTCCCTACTCTATTTTTTTTTGCTTGCTTCGTTTATAAATGCGAAAGCATTACTAATTTCTGTCGGCAGCTGACGTGTCCGCAAAAAACGGACGTAAAATGTGGAAGCAAAATGTGACGCACGATATGCCGTGATCAGCTAGTGTATAGGATTTGCTTTGATTTATGGGGGTTTAACGTCCCAAAGCGGCTCAGGCTATGAGGGACGCCGTAGTGGAAGTCTCCGGAAATATCGACCACCTGGGTTTTTTTTTGCGTGCACTGACATCGCACAGCACACGGGCGTCTAGAATTTCGCCTCTATAGAAATTCGACCGCCACGGCCGGGATCGAACCGGCGTCGATCGGGTCAGCAGCCGAGCACCATAACCACTGAGCCACCGGGGCGGCACCTAGTGTATAGTATTCATGATTGAATGTGTATGACAGTTGGTATATAAATAGAGTGTCAGGTCATGATCATGGTATTTCAGTCATTGTTAATTGACTGAGTCCGAAGTCAAGAGCCATGACCGGAATCATAGCCAATGTGGTCATCACCGGATTCATTGTCTGATGAAGGAATTGGGTCGCGGTCTTCGAAGTCATGAGTCATGATCATAAGTCATGGGTACAAAACGGGTCACAAAAAGTGCTGATTCATTGTCACAGAGGGACTAACACAAAATGTGCTTAGTCATGGGTCACAAAAATTGCCGAGTTGTGGGCAACACAATGGGTCACAAAAAGTTTAAGGCGGGGTTGAGGTGTCCACCGAGATAGCGAGATCCGAGAGCTACTGCGCCCTTTCCTTTCTTCAACAACGTTCCCTTCCGTTAAAACACATGCTTTCGCATTCCTCCACGTAAGCGGACTTAAGTGCGATAAAAATCGGAAAAAGAAATTGGAAATTGGTTTTTGGGGAAATGAAGAAAGAGGTGCCGCAATGGAGGGCTCCGCAATAATTTCCACTACCTGGGGATCTTCAACCTGCACTGGCATCGCACAGCACATGGATGCCTTAGCGTTTCGCCTCCATCGAAATGCGGCCGCCGCGATTGGGTTCGAACACGGGTACTCCGGACCAGTAGCCGAGCGCACTAACCACTGAGCCACCGCTCCGGGTTTTGGAATTTTAGGGAAAAAAGCGAAACGCGCCGCCGCAACTTTTACAGCTGCAGTTCTAACGCCTTTACTGCAACGGGCGCTCAAGTCGAAATCGAACTGACATCTGCTTCCGGTGTTTCCGCCATTCGGGCCACATTGAACGAGACGTTCCTCTAGTGGACGGAACTTGAAATGCAGCGCCAGGAGTTATAAGTGTAATTTTTTCCTCCTGTTTACATTATGCTTGATATAATCTAATACCACAGTCATTCTTATTGCTTTACGCATCACCGCCTTCAGTCTATCATGTTCCGCTTATCTTCTTTGCATGTCATCCTTTCGCAACTGGGATGGATTTTGGGTTTAGCACTGCAAAATCAAAGCAGCGGCTAATTTAAACAGATAAAATATTAAGTTTTTAATCCTTTAGCATGATGCTTGTAGTCAACCAGCAATTTAAAATCACAGGATTATTGATCTCTAGGCATAAATATAACCCTGTGATCTCACGTCAGTTGTGAGTTATCTTTAATCATCTAAAATAGGAAAACATTGATGTAATCGTGAGTGGCGGCAACTGTAATCTATACAGGAGGTTGAGACGGCAGAGGCCGACATGAACAGCCGTTGAATGTTTAATCCGGGGCAGCCATTTTGAACGCGGTAAATTACTGATCAGTCGATGAACCTTATCCCAACCTGCTTGCTTTCGGGCCCACTCGTCCAGTATCAGCGGGGTCCTGACAGTACTTAGGCCTACAGGCCTAATGCGACAATGCACGACAGGCTGAACTCGGAGACCGACACGCATTTTTTCGGTGACCGGCGTCATGATCTAAGCGGCGGGCCTTGCGGAGCGCTTAGAAATTTTCTCAAAGCGTCGAACACAATCATAGGGTGCTGTTTTTTGACCAGACTTCGAATTAAATCTAATTTCAAATGCCGTAACTGTCAAGGGTGACAGAACTGGTTCTGCTAGGAAGAATATTAGCGCAAAAAATTAACGCCACTATTTTACATTTAAAAGAGAAGTATATCGTGCCTACAGTTCTGCGCTTGTTTTAATAGTTTGTTCTGATTATTTAATTAGTAACCGTTATGTTTTCAGCTCTGAAATAACATTCGTGTGAGCATTACAAACGAACAGCTTTTTGCCGGCAACCAGCGTGTGGAAGCGAAACTCATACGATTCGTTGCCTCGTTCAGCATAAGAGAAAAGTTTCTTTCGAGCTAGAAAAACATTAGCTGAATAATTCTATGGGATTAAATACGTCGAGTGTTTAATCTTGGGCACAGCAGATATGGTTCGTGATTTATGTTTAAAGAGTGCTCACTCAAAAAAAAAATGATTGGGCGGTTTTTCCCGAGTGCAAATGGCATGGTCGGTGCGCATGTTCGATCTCGTAATTAGCAATTGCAATTTGCCATGCTATTAGGAGTAAAAAAATTGGAGGCTTATCAAGGTTAAGCCCAGTGGATGCGAATCATGTTAAGCAGCTGTCTCAGTGTGGATGGGGCTAAGTAACGAGACGTGGTTTTAGGTTAATCGTCGTACTTTATTCTTTGCAGCCCGACAAACACACTCTTATGGTCCGTAAATGCATGACTCTTGGTTTGCACGTCACTTATTCTGTATTGTCTTTGAGCATTTCTACACAACACCAAGTCTAAACTGTTTCCCCACTGAGTCTTCAACGTCCTTAGCGTTTGGAGGCATCTTGACCGCATACACGCCCGGCGCAAAGACGCTGGCGCGGTTGCGGGCACAGAGACTGACGCGACGGCGGGCGCGCGCCGCTTCATCCCTGGCGTGACGTCACATATCACGTGATGCAGCGATGGTGGCGCCGCCGCCGCGTCGCGCGCGACGGCGCGAACCGAAGCGTGGAGGCCTCCGCCGGGCGTCGTCCGACGGCGCGATATGAGGCCCCATCTGCAGCCGGTGTGACGTCATCACGTGACGTCACATCATGTGATCTCACTTCAGGGTCAATGGTGGCCACCGCCGGGAGGCGACCGACGGCGCGATATGAGGCCCCATCTGCAGCCTGTGTGACGTCATCACGTGACGTCATGTCACGTGACCCCACTTCAGGGTCAATGGTGGCCACCGCCGGGCGTCGCGCGAAGGCCCGAAACCTACGTTAATATGCTTCGCATAAAAACCGATGTGCACCTAAGACCGGGACTGGGCTTCGTCGTGCTTACATGGGATTCCGAATGAGAAAAAGTTAGAGCAGCGCAACCAATTTTACGTGTTATCGTGCTTGTTTCTCAGCCCATTAACATCGGAACGAAGTTTAGCAAAGTAGGCGGAGGTGTTTGTACATCGCTACAATTTCAGGGAGTTTCCTTGATAATTTTATCTTGTATTGCGACGGGCCGTGCCCCTTCATCTGAGTTCGAGAGCATAGAAGCAGGACTCGCCAGTGTAGGTAGATCTTGTACATGAAATAAACACTGTCCATGCAATTATGACTTAATGAATGAAGTTTTTTTTCACTTTTTTTATTAATGGTCCTAAGAGTTTCGGAAAATATTTCCAAGGTGCAGGAACACTTGAAATATTTTCGCATTGCGTGGTTGAGACTCGTGAAGAGACTTCGGCATTGAGGGACGCTGTACTGAAAGGGAGACAACTTAATTTAGTCCACCCGGGGATTTATTCCATGCACTGACATTGCACAGCTCATGGTCGTACTTCTGTTTCGCGTCTATAGAGATACTGTGGTAGGCATTGAAGCCGTCACCTTGGTAACCGAACGCGGTAACCGAACGCCAAAGTCACTGTGCCACTGCGGCAGGTCATAGGATTTGAAATGTGAAAATAATGACTCAATAACGACCACTCAAGCGCACCTACACGTCTGGTATGAAAAGCTAGGACCGCAACTTTCTAGTTTATGCAAAATTAGTTCTGCTGCTGAGACGAAACACGGCTGCACCACATACACCACAGCAGTCGCTTACGCGTTAAGTTGGTAAGAACAGAAGACTTCAGGGAAGAAAAAAATTATCAGCCACTCGGTCTATTGAGGATTACGGCCAGAGTGAGTACATATTGTTCTTTGTAGAATTAGACGTATGTTGAGCCATAATACGCAGTTTATGAAACAGTGCCGACGACTTCTGCTCAAGTCACGCTATAGAGAGAAAACGGACTTGTGGAACACGCTTTTTATTCCTGATGCCTAATTATAAGTCTCCAGACGAAATTACTAAGCTGATAGTGGGTTGTAAATGTTTCCAACCACAAAGTCAGTGTGGTGCCGCACTGCAATTAAATAAGACAGCTGCCACCCTAAGCTTCGTGTAACACAGCTGTGCAATTAATCGTCCCATATCTTCTAACAGAAAAAAGGATTCCATTAAACATTTCTCGCCAAGTGACTGCGCTTATATAGGTGGTCCAAATGGTTCATTCAGTGTGAAACGTTGGCTTCAGTCCGCCCCCCATACTCAATTCGTGGCGGCAGGTGCAGCTGATTGCGATCAGGGAAAGTGTATTAAAGATCCTCGTCTGAATTCTTGTGTGGCCATGGATGATTTATTGCTTAAAAGAAAAAAATGGGTCCCACACCTCGAGCTGTGCGGTTCACAGCGCAAATGTGTCGCAGTTGAATCCTAAGAATTTGTACAGAAAAGCAATATGTCGATAAAAGCGATTTCCTTGCACCCGCGGCTCAAAATTAGCGAATATGCGTTTGCGTAATTCAGTTTTCAGAGACGGCGACGCGCTTTTAAAAACGCAAGTGAGCTTTCCCTTTATGCAAAGGAAAAAAAAGATCGCTAGCGGGGATATTAAAGCATTTTGTAAAGCCCAGTCGTATCGTTCGGTTTTGCTAGAATCATTAAGGCTGCTGGCTGTATTTCTGCGCAGATTTACTTCTTTTCCGGTTAACTTGCGTATAGAGTTTCCGAAGTGCTTCAGAGTTGCGTGCAATTAGGGACATTTGTGTTATCAGGAAATTAATATTTCAAGCTACCCGCTCTATATTATCCGAACGGTAAGAGCTGCTCTCTGCCAGGAAGACAGCGAATAGACTTCACGAGCGATTGCAGCTGATGTAATTTTAGCACCAGAATACTTTCTGGAATTGCCCTGATTTCCTTTGCACCACAGTGAAAAAAAGAAACGGTTTGCTTCATAGTGGATCTGCAGTACACGACCCAAGTGTACTTTTGGGAGCTAGACGTGCTTTTTGCATATCATGTGCACATGCATAAATATTCTTGTATACCTCCGAAGTTTTAATAATAACACGTGTTGTATCACCAAATGCATAGTGGGAAATATTCCCCTCGGCTATGCAGCTTGCTTGTTTGTACAGCAACTCAATAGAATATGTGGCAATTAATGATCCAAATTATGTAGCGACATGTCAGGAATGAATGCTTAATTGATAAGTCAGGATTAATAAAATCTGTCTACTCTACAGTGACAACGAGCCAAATCAAGCAGCATAGGCCCAGTGGCTCTAATCCAAATCGGTTCCTCTACGTAAAAAAACACACACTAAAATAGAAGCGTCTGTGAATTTCTTTTAGGAAAGATACTTTTAGTGTAGATGCGACGCAAGTATTGTTGCAGTGCGTGCTGGCAATATGGCTTTTTGTTGCTGCCAACGTTGGCGATTTTCGGGTATTTCTGACTGAATCAGGCAAGTAGCGTGTCATCAGATAAAAGCGATCAATAAATGCCAGGTCATGCGTTAAATTACAGCACGAATATGGAAGCAATGCCACCGAGATATGCATTTTACACTTTGCATTTTCAGATGGAAAACGTGTTGTTAATGAAGAAAAATAGGAGGATGAATAACAGGTTTAACAAGCGAGCACCGAAATTTTAAGAGAAACATAATGCCCTGAATGCGTACACAGGAGATAATAGGACCCAGTGACGCAATGAGGAGCCAAAAGAGGGCCGCTCCTGTCTTTTTTAAGAACCATTTGATATTCTGAAAGTTGTTCATGCTCTATCCAGCGCGAAACGAGCATATGTACAGAGCCATGTAAGTCAGTACAGTTTATTATTTCAATATGATTATAATCACGACCAATTTCTTTGCCGAATTCATAAACGAAGAACCTGCTTGAGTTCTTTTACCGGCGCCTTCGAACATGACAGGAAGCCGCATAGAAAAAGACCAATCTAGAAGCGGGCATTATATTCCCGCCCCTGCCTTTTCATTACATTGTAAGGCGTCAGTAGCTATCAGTAGCGTCAGTAGTCGTGATGGGGCGAGTAGGAAGAAAACGAGGGATTGGCTAAGTATTGGGCGGCTGGTCCTGTTTTCCTTTCCCCCCTGTGCCTTAGCACCTTTTTCTTGTGTGGATAACGCAAGCGGTGAGTTTCTAAATCACAGGTAATGTCTACGCAGTCTCCCGCGCCAGAGGAGGTCCCCTTGGTCGGCTTCCCTACCACCTCAAGAGATGCCTCTGGAAGCTTTTCAACGCTCCGGCGTTCGCCGCATTCCTGTGGCGCTGGTGCCAAATGATGATGGTTCTATGAAACTTAACAATCCAGAGCCTGTTCGAGCTGCTCTCCAGGCGGCCACTTCCCTTTTTGAGGCAATCTTTGAGGTAAGGCAGTTTGGACGTGGCGGGATTCTGTGCCGTTCACCAGACCTGACGTGCGTAAAAGATCATCAAACCTGCTATTATTTTGGGTCTATTTCGGTAAAAAGCTTCATTCCGTCTCATGTGGCCTGGACGAAAGGTTTGGTTCACGGTGTGGGCTGTTGCTTTTCTCCAATTGAGACCGTCGACCTTCTCTCTGATGCGGGTGTTGTTGCGGTGTATCGCTGCAGCCGGGATGTGAACCATGAGCGGGTGCCAACGGAAACGATTATTGCCACTTTTGCGGGTACTGCCTACCCCTCAGAAATATAGGCATGGCAGGCTGTGTAGATCCCCTTCCGTCTAAGCCACTACAGTGCAGCAATTGCTGGCGATAGTGCTCGTGGCTGCAAGTCCACCTTGCGCTGTTGCAAATGCGGCAATGACCATGTATCAGATTTATGCTCTGATCAAAAAGAGAAGTGTTGCCTTTGTGGTAGATCTCATGCTGCAAATTCCATGGGTTGTCCTGCTCGGGATCATGAATTGCAAATTCTAGAGATAACCGACCGCAAACGCTGTTCGCGGCGCGAGGCATAATCAGAAATTAGAGAGAGCTCACGGCTATGCAAGTGTGTCAGCCTGTTCCGGAGTGACACTAGATTCGTCTATCTCTCACACAATAGTGACTGCTCTGTAAGCCTGTATGGCTAAGATGGTTGACAGGATAGTGTCCACTGTCACAGAGTGCATATCTAATGCTCCGGCAACGCAGATTACTCAGGCTATGCATATTGGAATGACTTCTGCCATGTCAGCCAAGCCTTCGTTAATGACCCAACACTCCTTGCCTGAGCAGTCTCAGCCCCAAGAACAAGTTACTGCTGTTTCTCCACTTCCTCGGTCCACTAATTCAGATAATGCTGAGACTATTCATGATGCACAGATGGTGGATTCGGACACGCGAATCCTCAAACGCATCGGATCCCCCATGTCTAGCCCTTCTTCTCCACATCCTCAGCCGAAATTAAAGAAGCAACACTTTGGCTCTAAACAAAAAAGAAACTATTTTAGGGCAGGCAGTTGCTGCTGCCCGGATTTCTCAACCATAGGAGTGTTAACAGTTCTCCAGTGGAAATGTCGGTCACTTATTTCAGCTTCAACAGACTTCCCGTACCTTATATCTAAACATAATTCAGACATAATTATTTTACAAGAAACTTTTCTTACATCTGAAAAAGACTTCCATTTGCCAAATTATTTTTCATTTCGACAAGATCGACAGTCGAGAGGAGGAGACTTACTCATACTAGTTTCTTCTAAATTTTGTCGCAGGGCTAAGATTACTTTTCAGTCCTCTGCTATCTATTGTGAGTTATAGGCTTAAGATTGTGAAATTGCAGGGTGCTATTCCTTTTCATTAGTAAATGTTTATTTTCCTTGCGGTGTGCAGAATACCAGGCTGCTAGATCTCCTGCTCCTTAATTGTCAGAAGTCAGTTCTCTTGGCCGGCGACTTTAATTCTCATCATGTGTCGTGGGGCTTTAACAGATTACTGTGCTAAGCGCTTTGGGATTGGGTTGCTGATAACAACCTTTTGTGCATGAATTCGGGTTCGGCCTCATTTCTCCGCGCGCAAATTCGATTTGCGTTAGATTTAACTTTCACCAGCATTGTGTTCCTATACTCAATTGGTCGACGGGGGATTGTGGAACATCTACCGATCATATTCCTATTGTTTTTGATGTAAATTTTCGCTTAACTCCGGCGTGCTCTCAGTTGAGGTCTTATATAAACTATGACCAGTTTCAGTCCACTTTGTGCTCCACTCTAGCTTCAGCGGTTCGTTCTCCTGAAGAGCATACAGCAAAAGGCATATGCTTGGCTATTGAGGAATGCCGAAAGAAGTCAGAATGTTTGGTACGTACATCAAAACTTCAGCTAGATGGTGGAATGCACATTGCTCGCGGAATTACAGACGCAGAAAGGCTGCATGGAAGAAGCTCCTACACAATCAGGGCCCAAAAAATTGGCATGATTATAAGTTCATTGCGGCTACTTTTAAACGCACAGTCTCACAACCGAAAGAAAACTATGAATCCGAGCATTTTGATTTACTATCAAAATCAGGAAATCGTCAGGCACTTTTCAGTTTTTTAAGATCGCGGAAAAAGATTCCGGTTTCAGAAAATTCACCTTCATGTGTTTTGTCCCAGCTAGAAGCAATAGAAACAGTTAAAACAATTGCCAAAGGATAAGAGCAGCGTTTCTCGTCTGTACTTCCTTTGCGCTCGCCGTTTGTGGCGTCAGTGGACCAGTTTCAGCATGTCCCTCCCCATTACCCTTTTCGAGCTTTCCTCGATAGTGTTGAGGTTACCATCTGCTGCTCCTGGCCCCGATAGGGTAACGTCAAAAATGTTAAGGATCCTTTTTGAGGAGTCCCCTACCTTCTTATTGCAGCTGGTCAATTTTCCAATTAAATAATATGCATGTATTCCTCCGGAGTGGAAAATCGCCACAGTGATCCCTTTACCTAAATAAAATATGGTGGTTGCTATTCTCTGGATATTAGACCCATTTCACTGAGATGACACGTGGTTAAGTTAATTGATTGGGTCATACTTTTACGTGTTTCAGTGTTTGTGGGCCGCAATAATATCCTAAGTCCCTTTCAAATTGGCTTCCGTCAAAAATGTTCCATATGAAATGCTCACACCGATCTTGAGAGTCGTATTCTTCTTGCGCGGCACCAAAAAATGCATGCTGCGTTGGTCACATTAGACGTAGCCAAAGCTTATGAGAGCGTAGAACACTACATATTATTGCAAATGTTACATACTCTGCAGTTTCCGAATTACTTACTTGCGTGGATATCTGCGTTCCTTGAAAAAAGACAGTTTTTTTTGTATACTAAATAGTGCCAATTCCAGAAGTGTTCCACAAGGGGCAGTCCTATCGCCTGGCCTCTTTAATATTCTAATGAGCTCTATTCCCAGCCATCAAAACATTCGCACCGACGTTTATGCGGACGACATTGCATTTTGCACCGCTGCAGCTGACATTCAATCTCTTTATGTGCGCCAGCAATCGTACCTGAATTTGCTTGAAAGTTGGTTGTGTGACTTACGTCTCATCTTAAATGTAAACAAGTGCGCTCTACTCGTTTTTTAAATGAAAGATCCTGTTAATCTGTCTCTCATTTAGCAGCGACAAAATATTGCTCAAGTGAAGTCATTAAAATATATTGGTGTCATTTATGATGACAGCCTCACATGGCGCTCTCACATTTACCATGTTAGCGAAAGGGGTTTGTGCTGTGGGCATGTTGCGTAGATTAAGTAATCCCCGGTCTGGAATGCGGAGAGATTCACTTTTGCTCATTTATGTTTTGTATATCCGACCAATTTTAGAATTTGGATCTGTGCTGTTTTCTGGTACGGCTGCTTACAAAATTCGCCCGCTCGTTCTTTTGGAGCGGGAAGCGCTTCGGTTATGCCTTGGCCTCCCCAAATGTGGCCAAGAACGTGCTTTATCTTGAAGCCCGTATTCCTCCTCTATTATCTTAATTTCAATTCGTAAATGTCCAGACGTATCTAAGGATATATGAATCAGATTTGCACCGCTCCTTGTCTGTGTTTTGTTGCCAGCCGGCTGCCTTTCTTGGAGTCCACTGGCCTTGATTTCATACCCCGCAGGAAGTTAAGGTAGAAAATTTGCTTGATCCTTTAAATGTTCTTTTTTATAACATCCTTCCGACAAAAAACAGTAGGTCTTCTGTAAAAATGATCTATGATGATATTATCCCGAAAAATGGTAAGTATTTAACACCCCGCATTTTAAATGATTTATTACTAGGCCAGTTAGAATGTATACCTATTACCTTAGCGATAGCTACTGACGCCTCACAATGTGATAAAAAGACAGGTGAGGGAATATATTTCCCGCTTCTAGACTGGTATTTTTCTGTGCGGCTTCCCGACTACACCCCAATTTTTCAAGCGGAGTTTCTGGCGGTGGTGCTTGCTTTTCGAAAATTAGAGCCAGCTTTCTCTTCAGTGGCTGTCATTACAGACTCTCGTTCTTTGTGTTCTTCCCTTGTTTCGGCTGGGGATTCGCCTATTTTAAACAACTTCCATTGATTACTCCCTCCGCATTTGAGCCTTGTTCACATGACATGGGTGCAAGGTCATAGCGGTGTGACAGCCAATGAAGTTGCGGACTGCCTGGCAAAGGCGTCCCTGAATGGCCCTGTGCTTCCTATCATTCCGGCTACAGCGTACATCATAGCAGCGAGGTTTCGAAGACAAAATTTGTTAAGAATGACATCTGGATCTCTTTTAAGATCTGATGATTTCATGACCTGAAGTACTCGGGGAGCAGGCAATCATGCCATTCACGGAAGCTTGAAGTATCTTTATCAATGCTCCGCTGACGAATCCCAACCGTAAATTTTTATTTACACAGGTCAGGTTTGGCGTTTAATTCTGTCTGCGTATTCTGTGGTGAGAACGAAACCATACACCATTTTTTGTTGGTTTTTCGCCGGTACATCATGATGAGAAGATGGTTTTTAGAGAAACCACTACAACAGCTTGGCCTTTGTTTGAGCAGCCCAGTCATATTGTCGTTTGGCGCCACCATACTTGGGTGCCGCCACAAGTCTGTTTTTACCGCCGTCCAAAATTTTTTAATGGAATTAAATCGGCTACCTTGGTAATTTTATTTTTTTTCAATAATATTTTTATTCTTACTATTATCATTATTACTTAACCACTTGGCTATAAACATCAGTCTCGATCTCCTGCGTGCGTTATGCATTTCCCGTTTCATTTCGATATTACTTTTTGTTTACCTCTTCCTTCTTCATCATTCATTTTATTTTCGTCCAGGAAATATTTATCTGAAAAACTCTCTGTGCCCCCCTATTCTTGGCCAATCCCCTTATGTGAGCATGTGCCATTTTATGAGGGTAACAACAACAACAACGTTGGTGCAACGGAAGGAGAATTTGCGGCTCAAAACCAAAAGCTGAAAAGTAATCCGCCACAAGACAATACACTGAATTTATTTATTGTGTAATTTTGTGCCAGTTTCTTATTATGCCCAGTTAGCATACCTCAGTTATTGGACAAGTAGGAGCTAGAGGAACATCATTATTTATTTACGGGTACTTCCGCCAGATAATAGCACCGCAAACACCCTTTTTTCTATCTACCTTCAAGAAAGTTTATCCTAATTGGTGTACCACAGCCCCCGAAACGCAATACGTTTCCAACCTCAGTAACTATTACGATACTGTAAAGTAAGTCTACGGCAACTGCTCGCTCACAGGGCGCTTTAATTCAGGAGCTCGACCACATATCCAACACTGCAGATCAAATTACTCTCTTAATAGCAGAATCTGATCCATAACGCCCTTAAAAAACCAAACGTGTCAGTGGTTAGCGCGCTCGGCTGCTGATCCGGAGTTCCCGGGTTCGAACCCGACCGCGGCGGCTGCGTTTTTATGCAGGAAAAACGCCAAGGCGCCCGTGTGCTGTACGATGTCAGCGCACGTTAAAGATCCCCAGGTGGTCGAAATTATTCCGGAGCCCTCCACTACGGCACCTCTTTCTTCCTTTCTTCTTTCATACCCTCCTTTATCCCTTCCCTTACGGCGCGGTTCAGGTGTCCAACGATATATGGGACAGATACTGCGCCATTTCCTTTCCCCCAAACCAATTATTGTTATTATTATTCTTATTTTTATATTAATATTATTAGTGAAAAGGATGTTTTCTTTACGTAACAGCCGCTTTGCACCTTTGGGTCTTAACCGTGGGCGTTAAAAGGAAGTCAATATCTGGGGTGATAAAAGGAAAGTTTTCTTAGATACATCCATGGAGATTACTTGGGTGTAGAGGTGTAGTTGGTCTAACCAGTAGAAACAAAAAATATAGCCGCTTGCCCTCATGGCACGACAATTGATCAGTTCCCGTCATGATTCCCATTTTGATGACGCCAGGCATCACTGCTATGCATTCTCAGTGACAAATGTCAATGCTGTGCATTGCCCTCCGCTTCCCCTGGACTGCCTCTGAAAACACAAACAGGGGAGGTGTACACTCGCACCGTTCGCGGTTCGGGTTACACCCTCTGGTTCGAATTCGATTTCCCAAGTTGGCCTTGCCCGACAATGGAGACCAAGATACGTACAGAGGTCCTGCCCGCGACAGTAGCCATCATTAACGCGACCATCAATGGGGCCGCCGGGTGAGTAACCCGCTTCCCCTTCGGTTGACCATTGAACGTCCAGGACAGGTACAATCTGTGCGCCCCTTTAGACGTGTCGAATGTCCACGCAACATCTCGTGTGTTGCCCCCGGTAAAGCCTCCGGCACACTGGCTTGAGTGACCGTGTACTTTATACGGCGATGGCGGTGGCTCTATTTTTCTGCTCCACGGAGCCCCTTGTCTTCTTGTCATTGACCACGGCAAGGCTTTTCTCTCTGCCATGTTGGGGCAAGTTCTTCATGCCTCGAAACCCACCCGCAAAACAACATTGAACGCTTTCATCGGACCCTTTCGAACATGCACCCCGCAGGGGGGCGCCTGCAGCTTGCAGGCGTCGCGACGGTGAGTGGCGACACCGCGGGTTCCCGAGCATCCGCAGGGACATCCCCGCAAGGGGATGATGGTGAACTGTGCATCACCACGGACCCGAGCACCCGCGCCTCGCCGTGCATGGCATCGCCGTGTCCGGGGAAAAGGGGATCCTGGTGGTTGAGTCGATGCCGAGCGTTTGGACCCTTAAGGCCCCTTGGCAAAGGCAACACACCACTTTGGCCCCAGCTTCCTGCAGACGGCACCTCCGGCCTGAGCCGACCGGGGGGAATCGGCAGTCGCCTTTTCCTATCCTCCTCTCCATCTTTCACTTTTCTATCTCTGTCTCACAACTCTCCTATATCCTACTCACTCCTTGGTTTTTCCTGTTTTCCTGGCGGCGAGGGCTAACCTTGTGTGACCAACTACCCTGAGTTGAGTCATATTTGGTTATAGTTGAGGTGTACAGCTGGCGTGGGCAGGACTTGCTTTCAAGTTCCTGTCCCGTCCCCTTGTTGGACTCCGTGGTGGGTGGCTGGCACCATGACCGAATAACTAAATTTTCTTTATGGCTCCCCCATTTCAAAACCTGATCGCTCTCTGAAAAGAGGGCGGAACGAAGCAACAGACTTTTTCCCGAAAAAGAAAACAACCTTCCCAAAGTTCCATGTCATACATAGTACAGTAGAAGGAAAACAGGCAAGAATACTATCACCCTTTCTTGTGTCCAAGTGCCTAACAGATGCACTGGGCCCCGGATATAAGCTATCGAAAATGGCCAGTGGCGACTTATTACTAGAAATCCGCGACCATACCCAAAACTCCAAGATCTCAGACATTCTCTCTATTGGAGACATCCCAGTCTCCATAACAGCCCACAGATCCCTCAATACCGTCCGTGGTGTCATCTCAGAAAACGACTTCATTCATCTAACAGAAAAAGAAATGCTAGAAGGTCTCAGCGACCAAAATGTCACAGATGTCTATCGAATTAAAATCCGCAAAGACAACAAAGAAATAGATACTAAACACCTGGTACTCACATTCAGCACAAGCACATTACCTGAAACAATCGAAGTCGGATACCTTAAAGTTAATGTCAGGCACTACATTCCTAACCCACGCAGATGCTTCAACTGTCAGAGATCCGGGCACGGCTCTCAGAGTTGCCGCGGCCGCAAAACCTGTGCGAAATGCGCTTCTAAGGACCACAATTCAGAGGAATGTGACGCAGCACTGCGCTGCGCAAATTGCGAAGGAGACCACGCTGCGTACTCCAGGGCGTGTCCGTCCTGGAAAAAGGAGAAAGAAATTATCACCATAAAGACCAAAGAAAACATTTCATTTAAAGAAGCCAGGAGGCGTTTTGCACTAACCAACACATTCTCGTTCACAGCGAAACCAAACTTCGCTGATGTGGTGCGCAGGGGCGTAGCACCACACAGCACTCCGGCACCTGCCGAGGCCACTTCCACCGAGCCTATGGCAGGGCCATCCACGCCCCAGGCAGGGTCAGCGAAAGCTGCCCTGCCATTTTCACAGCAGGGAGCGCCGGTCCATGGGTCGGCATCCCGCAGGACTTCCCCCCGTCAGGGGAGGCCTGAAACTAACACAACCGCGGCTGCGCGGTCCTCCAGCACCTCTGGCGAGGTGATGGATACAACCCCCAGTCCGCCCGCTATGCAGCGGCGAAACAGCTCTCTTGAGCGAAAAAAAGACAGACCCCTCATAACAGGCCCTGAGCTTAAGTAAACGCCATAGCGTTCTCACCCCAAAAATAAACATGGCTTTCTTAATTCAGTGGAATTGTAGAGGAATTATGCGGAACTACAGCGACGTAACACATATTTTAGGGTAAATGTTACCCACAGTTTTATGTCTTCAGGAGACCAATCTTGGTCCACAACATGCGCATATCCTTAAACATTATAACATTTTTAGACGCGATCGCGAGCAGGCAAATCGACTCTCGGGAGGCGTCGCGATTGTCCTTCAAAGCGGCGTCCCTGCTCAAGAAATCAAACTTTACACAAAACTAGAGGTAGTTGCAGTTAGCGTCGTTACCTACAAAACAATAACAATTTGCTCTTTATATCTCCCCCCACACATCACATTAACAATACAAGATTTAGAAGGCCTGATCAATGAATTGCCGGAGCCATATCTGGTAGTTGGCGATTTTAACGCTCACTCCCCGTTTTGGGGAAGCGAACGCTGTGACTCTAGGGGCAAAATAATCGAAGATTTTCTACCCTCGAATAATGTCTGTCTTTTAAACACAGGAAAGGCCACATATTGTTGCCCAAGCTCAGCAAAAATGAGCTTCCTTGATTTAGCTTTCACATCACCGTCTCTTTTTACCGATTTTAAATGGGATGTTTTAAATGATCCTCTGTGAAGTGATCACCTACCCACTGTCATCAGGCTCTCGTCTTCCACTCCAGTCATCCCCACAAGACCACGGCGCTGGAAATTTCACCTCGCCGACTGGTCACTTTTTACAGAAAGTGCCACTCTAGATAAAGAATTTTCTGAAGACCTCAGCATAGATGAAATTAATGAAAGATTTACTACATGCATAATATCTGCTGCAACACTCGCTATACCACAAACAACAGGACTCGTACAGAAGAAACACAATGTATGGTGGACAGAAGAATGTACACTTGCAAAAAAACAGCAAAATAAAGCATGGGGCACCCTGCGCCGGTACCCCACTGAAGAGAACTTACTCATTTTTAAAAGGGCCAAGGCGAAAGCGCGGTACGTGCGCAGGAATGCTGAGAAAACCTCCTGGCAGAAATATGTGTCCTCTATAAATAGTTCAATACCATCAAAAAAAATGTGGGACAAAGTTCGTAAATTCACTGGTGACCATACTTCCTTCACACTTCCGCTTTTGACAACACCCGGTACACAAACATCGTTGGAAGAACAGGCCAATTTATTGGGCGAGCACTTTGCTGAAGTCTCAAGGTCATCCCACTACACAAGCACATTCCAGAAACACAAAGCTATAGCTGAAAAACAAAAACTTCCATTCGGAGCAGGCATGCAGGAAGACTACAACCAGACCATTACTCTCCAGGAATTAAATAGAGTATTGTGACATTCCTTGTGTGTGCTACGAGGTTCCGCGTTCGACGGCGCGGCGTAGACGGAGACCCAGATGACAGCGGCATCATCAATTACCCAGCCATGCTCTTTGAGTGACGACCAGAACGAAGGGGTTTAAGCCCAACCGGACCCAACCGGACCCGCCGCCGCCGCCGCGGGGAAACGGGCTTTATCCTCCCCAATTGGCGTGGCGGTTCCAGGGGCGGCCCTCCCGAGCACATTCCAGGACAAGGGAACTGTCAGCGGGCCAGAGCGCGCCTTACCTTGAGGAGCGTGTCAGTTGATGGATGGAGAATGGAGGCCGGTGACCCGCGGGAACTGTCAGCGGGCCAGAGCGCGCCTTACCACAGCCGACGCTATGCGCTACCTCGAAGACAACCTTCTTTCCCTCGGACTCAACACGTGAAAGGGCCGAGACCATAAGTTCGGTGGTATGTTTGTGCGCCCAAGTGAAAGCCCTAGTCCCCCCCCCCTCCTTCCCCTCCGGCGTGGGCGTCCTCACCCTAGGGAGTGTGGAGAAGAGGATATAAAAATCTACAAGCAGTACGGAAGAGGCACGCTCAGGACGACATCGTTCGCCAAGAGGGCCTTCAGCGCCGAAACCCGACGGCGTGCAGCTTCTGCCAGCAACCGCTCGAGCCCAACTCCGGAGCCACTCCATCGCCCCCATGAAGTCGTCGGCACGTAAGCTCGGACGCCCCAGCCTCTGAATCTTAATCATGTATAATTATTGAATATATCTGTTTGTTTAAACTGAGCCATACGGTGTCTCTTTGCCTCTCCGTCCCGTGTGGACCTGCGCATTATGGGGGTCATCACACTGGTGTCAGAAGTGGGGTCTCAAAAGCAAATGTCCTCTGAATGCTGCGACATTCATGACTTCAAAATTGTAATCAAAAGGGAATCACGGGACTGATTGTGGGACTTTTACCCCCATTTGAGAGGCTTGAGGCACCGGAGGGCTTAAAAAAAATGTCTTTATCTGAGGGAGCTCCCACTCCACAGCCGTCGCTCGGAGCAAGCATGCTGGCATTAGGAAGCGTCATTCCGACGTTTACAGGAGATAAGACAGGGGTTCCAATCTGCGATTTCTTTTCCATGCTAGAAGAGATTGGGAAAATGGGGGGATGGTCCGATGCTCAAATGCTGGGAATGGCGAGGTGTAAGATGGCAGGAGCTGCTCATGATTTTGCATGGCGAGACGAAAAAGTAAAATCCACAAAATCATTTGCGGAATTTAAGAAGCTCGCGTTTGAGCATTTTGACACTGAACCACGTCACGTGCGAGTACAGAGGTTCCGTGACGCCGGACAGATGGTAGGGGAGGACGTGCGAACGTTTGCGTCGCGGCTTCAGCGCTTAGCGCGCGATACGTTAAGCAGGGAGGAGGAAGGAGACCAGCTTAAGAAGAAATACGCGGAGGATATACTTAAAGAGGAAATGACCGCTTTGTTCGTGGCTGGTCTGCAAGACCCCGTGCGCCGGTTCGTGCTCTCGCGCAAGCCGAGCAATTTCGACCAAGCCGTGGAGGCCGCATTGGATGAGGAACAAAATGAGGCGTTAACGACAGCCGCAGCGAGAGTACGCGTCATAGAGAGAGCGGTGCTCAACCCTGAGGTTTCTCTCTTGACAGAGCGGTTAGATCGCTTAGAACAGCTGCTATCTCAGCAGGTAGAACGCCAGGTTGAAGCGCGCGCTCAACAGCGCCCATTCGCTGGAAACCGGAGACCGCCACAAAGCTACAGGCGCGGTATGCGAGATTTTGAAGAAATCGTATGCTTCGCTTGCCAGGGTCGCGGACACATCGCCAGGTTCTGCCAAAACGTGCGCCGTGGGGAGCCACAAAGAGAAGCAGGCGAGACACGCCCTAAGCAAGCCTACAGCGGGGCTCCAGATACCGAGACAAAAAACTAGTTAGTCCTCCCCAGCCTGAGGAGCGTGGGGAGGGAGCAGTGGATGATGAGGTGGTGGTAGTTTGTGTGGCCGACGAGGCATGCCCTGTTGTGCGTTGCAAGTTAAATGGTTGTTGCATGGAATTGTTGATAGATACGGGGTCAAAGGTGACATTGCTTAAGGAGAGCAGTTTTAACACGCTTCGAAGGAAGGGGGACCGCGAGGTGTTGGAAGCGTCTGGTGGTATGGCAACCAAATTTGTAGGCATAACGGGGGATCCTCTTGGCATAAGTGGACTCTACCGGTTACACTTCTCTCTCGGCGGAATTGCATTGGAGCACCCCTGCTACGTATGCCCGGACACGGTGTCTCTGCCAAACGGAGTGTCAGGTATATTAGGGCAGGATTTTTTGAGAAAAGGGAAGGTAGTAGTCTCATTCTCTGAGGAAGAGGTTAATGCGGGCGGCTCAAAAGTTCCGTTTTTGAACAGGAGAGGGGCTGAGATTCGCATTACCGATATTGACACCCGTCGAACAGTGGGATCATTGGAGAAGGTATATTCGCGGGTTGCCGTCAGGCTGGTCGATGAGGCGGTCGTCCTTCCTTGGTCGGAGCACATTTTGTACGCGTTTGTGCCTTCAGATGTACAGAGCGGCGCCGTGGGAGTGCTTGAGCCGGTCGACTCTCTCAGCAATGGCCTGAAGGCAGCCGCGTGCCTCGTGACAGTTAATGACGCCCACAGAGTGCCCCTACGGGTGGTTAACTGTAGCCAGCAGCCACTGAGCCTTCCCAAGAACAAAACATTGGCTTTCTTCACCTCTGCGATAGAGAAACGTGAGCCCACCGATACGGTACTCGCAACTGTAGAGCATGCTAGTCCTTCGGCTGCTCGAAAGGTGTCGTTCGATCTTTCTCACGTAAAATCCAGGGAGAGGGAGGCTCTGGCTGGTTTGCTGAACGACTACTCGGAGGTATTCGCCGCGTCCAACCTGGATTTGGGCTGCTGTGGCGTTATAAAGCACAGGATAGAAACCGGCACTTCATCGCCCGTTTACCAGCGTGCGTACAGGATTCCTTACTCCCAACGTGAGGAGATGGAGCGGCAGGTGCAGGACCTGATTGATCGCGGCATTGTCGAACACTCAAAGTCACCCTGGGGAGCACCAGCACTATTGGTGGAAAAGCCAGATGGCTCGTATCGATTGGTAGTGGACTACCGCAAACTAAATGCCGTAACTCGCATCGATCCATACCCCATCCCCAATATACAGGAGACGCTTTCTCAGCTGGGCTCTGCCAGGTACTTCACGGTAGTGGACATGGCGGCGGGATTCTGGCAGATAGCAATGGATCCGGCAGATGCCGAGAAAACGGCATTCAACACGCCCTCAGGGCACTATGAATGGAAAAGAATGCCGATGGGTCTGGCCAACAGCCCTGCTGTCTGGCAGAGAACCGCTGATGTTATCCTGGCAGGTCTTCTGGGGAGGCTGTGCTTCGTGTATATGGATGACATTATCATATACAGTGACAGTTTTGAGAACCGTTTGCGCGATATTGAGCAGGTTTTGGTGCGACTAAGAGCAGCGGGTCTCAAGCTGAAGCCCTCTAAGTGCCAATTCCTCAAAAACGAGGTGAAATACCTCGGGCACGTTGTTTCAGCTGACGGCGTGCGACCGGACCCTGAGAAACTAAGGTGTGTCTCGGATTTTCCATCCCCGACTAGCGTCCGCCAGGTCCGGCAGTTTCTCGGCCTGATCGGTTACTACAGAAGGCACATAGAGGAGTTCGCCAAGCTCGCTAAGCCGCTCACCGCCTTAACAGCCAAAAATGTCGCCATTCGCTGGGACGAAAACGCGGAGAATGCTTTTGGGGCCCTGAAAAGGAAGCTAATGAGTGCACCGCTGTTGCGCCACCCGGATTTTAATTTGCCCTTCGTTATGACCACAGATGCGTCAAAGTTCGCAGTTGGTGCCGTGCTATCTCAGGTTATCGAGGGCAAAGAACATCCCGTTGCTTTTGCTAGCCGACAGCTGAGCCCCACAGAGCAAAAGTACGGAGCTACAGAAAGGGAGTGCCTCGCCGTTGTCTGGGCAGTAAAGCACTTCAGATGCTACCTTTACGGCCGCAAATTCAAGCTAGTCACAGACTGCCATCCTCTGAAATGGGTGATGAGTGTCAGGGACCCTAGCTCGCGACTCGCTAGATGGAATCTACACCTGCAGGAATACTGCTTTAAAGTTGAGCACAAGTCAGGAAAGACACATCTGAATGCTGATGCACTCAGCCGCACAGCTGCCGTGGCAGCTATAGAAGAGTTTGTCCCCGTAGTCGACCCCGCCGAATTACGCACAGAGCAGTGCAAAGATCCTGACCTGAAGCGAATAATCGAAAGCTTAGAGGGCGCACCGTCTCACCCCGAACAGCTAGGTTATTTCATTGACAAAAACGGCACCCTGTGTCGGCGCACGAGGCCAACGAGGAAAGGGAGACCAGAGAAAACCGCTTGGGAGAGAGTCGTCATACCTCGGTCGTGGACAGAAAGGGTTCTTCGCGCGTTTCACGATGCGCCATGCGCCGGTCATTTTGGCGTAGCGAAGACACGCAGGCGTGTGGAGCGTTTGTACTTTTGGAGTGGCATGCGACAGGATGTTAGAGACTACTGTGCGAAGTGTCATTCCTGTCTCGAAAGAAAAACACCCAAGGGACGAAGACCAGCTCCAATTCAGCCGTTCTCTGAGGTTTCGGCTCCCTTCGAGCGGACAGGTATGGACATAATGGGCCCATTGCCCACGACCACTTCCGGAAACAAGTACATTTTAGTATTTGTCGATCACCTTTCAAAATACGCGGAAGCGGTAGCACTCCCAGATCAGAAGGCAGACACGGTTGCAAGAGCATTTGTCGAACAGATCGTGCTCCGACATGGACCCCCGAGGCAACTCTTGACAGATCGGGGAACGAACTTCGTGTCGCAGCTAATGAGGAGAGTTTGCGAGCTGCTTAAGATCGCTAAGAAGCAGACAACACCGTACCATCCGGCTTGCAACGGCGCGGTGGAGCGACTGAACCAAACCGTGGCCGGGTTCCTGTCGCATTTTGTTTCGCGTGACCAGCGGGACTGGGACTTGTGGCTCCCGTATGCAATGTTTGCCTACAATTCCGCAGCACACGAGAGCACGGGCGAATCGCCATTCTTTCTTCTCTACGGCCGAGACCCGGAGCAGCCTAGTGAAGTGCCAGAGGGCCCCCGTCGTGTCCCATACGCTTCACTGGACGACTATAAGGTTGAGCTAGAATCGCGCTTGCAAGTGGCGAGGGACATCGCAAAGGAGGCCTTAAAGAAAGCGGCGAAGCGCAGGAAGGAGGTGCACGATCGCAGTGCTAGAGACGCGCCGTTTGATGTGGGGGACAGCGTGTACATTGAAAACTGCCAAAGGCAAATTGGGCTAGCTCGTAAGTTCCAGACGAAGTGGAGAGGACCGTGCGAGGTTGTCGAGAAGCTTTCTCCGGTAAACTTCAGAGTCCGAGACGTGAACCGGCGCTTGATAAGGATACACGCAAATCGCCTCAAGTCGGCACCGGTTCAGTATTCACGAAATGAGGAAAGGGAAAGCGCGGATTTTGATGGGGACAGAAGTGAAGCGGAGCGCGCAGATAGTTCGCAAGAAACGCCCTCTCCTGCATTTGTTCGGCAGGCGCCCGAGGTGACGGCCGGAATGCCACCGGATTTACTTCATGCATTGCTAGAAGAAGAAGCGCGCGAGGTTGCCGCGCAGATAACGCCAGGAGAGGCTCCTGCCACGAGCCCTCGCGAGTCCCAAAGCAGACAAAGGGGCACAGACTTACTTAGTATGACTCATGAAGGCCGATATCCGCTGCGAAATCGGAAACCTAAGTCGGACTAATGGCGTAAACAGAGCGGAGTTGTGAACTGGTTAGAATTGTGTAATGCCGCAGCTCATAACATTGCTATGTGCTTATGTGTTAAGTTATCGGAGTTGGTAGTTAAACCTTTCTGACATTAAGTAACACCTTCACAGGAGAGCATGCGGAGCGCATGCAGAACCTGCCCTACTTCCTTTCGTTATCTATATTTTTGTCTGTGCCGTGATCGTGCTAGAAGTGGGAGCTCCTTTGTAACTGTGGTAAATTTATTTCGTCCAGTTTGGACTAGAAAGGAGAGGCTTGGGTGCTGAGTTTCATGTTTATCTGTAAAAGAAGATCAGTGCTGCCCCTGGAGACGCCAGTTATGACAGCGGAGGCATATGGTGTTGTGCAGTGGTGTTGAGTGCAGCGAAAAGTGTTTTGTCGGACGCACTGTGCGAGGCGATTCAGAAAGACAAGGGGAGCTGCGTGGACTCAAATGTTCGGAGAACATTCTTCTGGAGGGTGAGCGAGTGTGACATTCCTTGTGTGTGTTACGAGGTTCCGCGTTCGACGGCGCGGCGTAGACGGAGACCCAGATGACAGCGGCATCATCAATTACCCAGCCATGCTCTTTGAGTGACGACCAGAACGAAGGGGTTTAAGCCCAACCGGACCCAACCGGACCCGCCGCCGCCGCCGCGGGGAAACGGGCTTTATCCTCCCCAATTGGCGTGGCGGTTCCAGGGGCGGCCCTCCCGAGCACATTCCAGGACAAGGGAACTGTCAGCGGGCCAGAGCGCGCCTTACCTTGAGGAGCGAGTGTCAGTTGATGGATGGAGAATGGAGGCCGGTGACCCGCGGGAACTGTCAGCGGGCCAGAGCGCGCCTTACCAAAGCCGACGCTATGCGCTACCTCGAAGACAACCTTCTTTCCCTCGGACTCAACACGTGAAGAGGGCGAGACCATAAGTTCGGTGGTATGTTTGTGCGCCCAAGTGAAAGCCCTAGCCCCCCCCCCCCCCCCCCCTGGGCGTCCTCACCCTAGGGAGTGTGGAGAAGAGGATATATAAATCGACAAGCAGTACGGAAGAGGCACGCTCAGGACGACATCGTTCGCCAAGAGGGCCTTCAGCGCCGAAACCCGACGACGTGCAGCTTCTGCCAGCAACCGCTCGAGCCCAACTCCGGAGCCACTCCATCGCCCCCATGAAGTCGTCGGCACGTAAGCTCGGACGCCCCAGCCTCTGAATCTTAATCATGTATAATTATTGAATATATCTGTTTGTTTAAACTGAGCCATACGGTGTCTCTTTGCCTCTCCGTCCCGTGTGGACCTGCGCATTATGGGGGTCATCACAGTATTATCTTCCGGTAAAAAGACAGCACCAGGCCCAGACAATGTGCATTACAATATGCTTGCCCATCTCTCTGATACAGCCGTACAGGCACTGTTAAAATTCTTCAATAAAATATGGATGACTGGCAGAATACCTGAGGAGTGGAAGAAAGCAGTATTAGTACCTTTTCTGAAACCCAGAAAACCACCAAGTCCTGACAATTACAGACCAATAGCCCTCACCAGCTGCATTGCTAAATCTTTTGAAAGTGTAATAAATATTAGACTCACCTTTGTACTCGAATCTCGGCAACTATTAGATGTACATCAATGTGGATTCAGAAAAGCATGCTCAACCACCGATCACCTTGTCCGCCTAGAGAACACCATACGGGAGGCGTTCATCCACAAACAGCAGTGTATCGGGGTCTTCTTCGACATGCAGAAGGCATACGATACCACGTGGAAGTTCGGCATCCTCCGCGACCTAGCAGAGCTAGGTATCCGAGGCAGGATGCTGAACTGCTTGAACGACTTCCTGGCTAACCGCACATTTAGGGTCCGCCTAGGAACAACTCTCTCCATGACTTTCACCCAAGAGAATGGCGTACCCCAAGGTTGCATTCTAAGCACGACACTCTTCGTAGTAAAAATGAATTCGTTAGCCAAAGTAATACCCAAGTCCATAATGTATTCGGTTTATGTAGATGACCTACAGATAGCATGCACTTCCTCCAGCATATCGTCCTGCGAGAGACAAATACAAATCACACTAAATAAACTAGCTGCTTGGGCAGAGATAAATGGGTTCAAGTTCTCTCCTCAAAAAACAGTAACCGTTCTGTTCTCATTGCGCCGAGGCCTAAATTCAATCCCAAACTATACTTGAATCAAGCCACACTACCAACTAAACCAGAACATCAATTTTTAGGACTCACTTTTGACAAGAAACTCACATTTTGGCAGCGACGGCAGCTCGAGCAACACGTCCGTAACGCCGCTCTTCTGCACATGCAGGTTGATCGGTGCCAGCCGGAAATTCTTGCGGCTGCCTACCCACCTTCGTGCTTTTGCAAGCCTTTTCTGCCGAAGACTGGACAGTGATTTTGTTTGCCAGCCACCGTTCTCAACGTTCCGGACCATTCCGGACCATTCGGCGGCGCGTCTGCGACCGCTCCTGGCAACCATTTCGCCACCAGCAGAGACATCTGTGTTCCGGACTGCTACAGGGGGGCGTGTTTCGTCATGCATTTTGGCAGCGACGGCAGCTCGAGCAACACGTCCGTAACGCCGCTCTTCTGCACATGCAGGTTGGTGACCGTCACTTATCTTTACCACGCGGTTATCACGCGCTTTTGCTGCCGTTGCTGCCAACTTGCTACAGTGTTCAGTGCTTTAACTGCGAGCCATGCCTCGGTGCTGTACTTGTCGCGTGGCGCTTCGTGATGACGAGCCTTCAATAGTTTGCTGTGGCTGCTAATTTCATTTTCATGCTGTTGAGTGTTCTGGTATGACTGAAGAAGTGTTCAACTCTAAAAAAAGCAAAAAGTCCTGGAAATGTGCAATGTGCAGGCCAAGTGGCGCTCGGGACGACGGTCCCGTGGCTTTTGGAAAGGAGGACGCTGAACTAAAGTCCCTCGTATTAGAGATCAACCGGAAATTGTCATCCCTTCTCCCACTAACAGACAAAGTAGATGGCATTGAACAATCGATCCAGATGTTATCGAACCAGTTCGATGCAGTGCAAGAAAAGTTAAAGCAACAGGGAAAGGAAATAAAAGACATTAAGGCACGAATTGACCGAATTGAGAGAGAGGAAGACATTGGGGGCCTGGCGTGACTGCAAATGGATGTTGACGAGCTTGAGTGGCGGAGTAGGCGGTTAAACATTGAAATACATGGTCTAGCGGAATCTCAAGATGAAGACCTCCTTGCTAAAGTCAATGAACTTGCGGACGAGTTGAACATGCATCAACTCGTAAAGGAGGACGTTCTGGCTGTTCATAGGCTGCCCGCGAAGCCCGGGTACACAAAAGCCGTGATCGTGAGGTTTGCGCGCCAGGACCTAAGAGATGCATGGTTGGAAAAAAGAAAAGCTCTGAGGGATTCCGAAGGAAAGAGGTATATCACAGAAAACATGACAAAGCGTTCAAAAGCGCTCCTGGTAGCTGTCAAGGCATGGGCTAAATCGCATGACTATGACTTTGCCTGGCACTCAAACGGAAAGGTCCTGGTGCGCAGAAGGCCTGGGGACTCCGCCGTAGTCATCAAATGTGAAAGTGATCTCTCAAACCTGGTCACCTGAGTCTTGTGTCTGTGCTGTGTTGCCTTTGTTCTGTCTAAATTCCAAGTTCAATGGCGCATTTGGGATACATATCTTGGGATGAGCTAACCAAAGAATATGGAAATAGAGACACTCTCCTGCGTTGTTTTCATTTAAACGTTCAGTCTCTACAAAACAAAACTGCTGAACTTGAGTGCTTATATAAGAGAATACAGAATTGCTTCAATGTACTTATGTTTACCGAGACCTGGCAAGCTCATGAAACGGATGCGTTTTACCTTCCTACCATGAAAACATTTTATGTTCATAGAACCAAGCGCCGTGGTGGGGGCGTATCTCTTCTTGTAGAAAACTCCTTACAAGCCCGTTCATTGGCAGACTTCTCTACTGTTACAGATAGTTATGAAATTGTGTGTGGGCAGGCAAAAGATATCGTTATTGCAGCATGCTACCGTCCTCCAGATGGCAATGTGTGTGATTTTTTTTGAGTTCCTAGACAATATGTTAACATTTGTAAATGAAAATCATTATAATGTCATTATTGGCGGTGACTTTAATATTGACATGTCATGTAATACCTCCAGAAAAGTTGAATTTGAAAATCTGCTTAGTAGCAATGCCTGCTCTAACCTTATAAATATGGCTACTCGGTTGACACCTACTTCAGAAACTACTATAGATTTGTTCCTAGCTAATTATGATATAGGGTCCATCACTACAGCTATTCTTCCCTGTTCCATTAGTGACCATATGGCAATATGTTGTAAGGTTGACACTAATCCGTTTAATACAACAGAGAGCCCTGCGATGTTTTCTCAGTTGATTTCACAGAAAACACTAGACTCTTTCCGTACAGAGTTAGAAACTACAAGCTGGGACTACATCCGGAACATTGCTGATGCAAATGCTGCATATGAAGCGTTTATGGGTCGTTTCTTATGTATCTATAAAAAGCATTTCATTCGTAAGGAACGTGTAAAAAACAAAAATTATAAAAAACCTTGGATGACCCGTGAACTTCATAAAAAAAATCCATAAAAAAGATCGACTTTTCAAAAAATTTATGAATTCCCGTAATGAGGCGGACCTTCTAGCTTTTAAACGTTTCCGTAATGTTTTAAATAAAGAACTGAAAAAGTGCAGGGACGCCTACTACTTTCGTTACTTTTCTATGTGCTCAGGTCGAATGAGTGAATTATGGAGTAAAATGAATGCTCTTATGGGACGTGGGCAGGGAAAAGATTCCGTAGTAGAGATTATACATGACGGAAAAACGCTGAGAGGGGACGCAATGGTTAATGCTATTAACGAGTTCTTTGTTAACAGGAATGTGACTGCACGCCCTTCAGGAAACAACACAATGCAAAGTACAGCTAACACAAATACTTTTTTCTTAGAACCAACCGACATTCAAGAAGTTTGCTCTGTGTTTGCAAATTTGAAAAATTCGCGTAGCTGCGACGCTGACGATGTGCAAATTAGTCCAGTGAAATATGTCCTTGACGTTATAAGTCCCATACTAACCTACATATATAATCTTTGCCTTTCAACTGCAGTTTATCCAACAAAAATGCAAGTGGCTCGAGTGATTCCGCTATACAAAAAAAAGGGTGATAACCGAGATATTTCGAACTACCGCCCCATATCAATATTGCCTGTGTTTTCTAAAGGTCTGGAAAAAATCCTATTCAAACAACTTTCACGTTTCTGCCACAAATTTGATATAATCACAAAATCGCAGTGTGGCTTCCAAAAACATCGGTCCACAGAACTGGCACTTCTTGATCAAAAAGAATACATTTTGCAAAACTTCGAGGATAAAAACTACGTTCTGGGGATTTTTGTTGACTTTACGCAGGCTTTTGACAACATTAATCACTCTATTCTTTTTGATAAATTACATCACTACGGTATCAGAGGACATGCACTTAATATGTTAATTAGTTATCTCTCTCACAGAAAACAATTTGTTCAAGTAAGCCATTTAATATCTAATCAGAAAGCAATAGTCGCAGGCGTACCTCAAGGAAGTATTCTTGGTCCCTTACTCTTTAATTTATACATTAATGATATAGTATGTATATCATCTGACCTGAAGTTTGTTATATATGCAGACAACACTAGTATATCTGTGCCTTCATCCTCTTGTGCTGACGCGTTCGTTAAAGGAAACATAGCCTTAAAAAAGTTGGAAGCTTGGACAGACAGTAATCAACTGAATATTAATACAAAAAAAACAAAAGCAGTAATTTTTCACCCTAAGGGTAAGCAGCTATCTACCGATTACGATCTTCTGTTTAGAGGTACAAGGATTGAGGTCGTCGAAATAATAAAGGTATTGGGCGTTTTCTTTTCCAAGACGTTGCAATGGGATGACCACGTAAACCATATTTTGCAGAAATTATGTTCCATAACAGGTATACTCAGTCGAAATCGTTATGTCTTTCCAATGTCTGCAAAACTAGCCATTTATTATGCGTTATTTACTTCTTACATGAATTATTCTCATTTAGTCTGGGGCACAACGACCGACAAAAACCTTAGTAGTCTTTTAAGGATGCAAAAAAAGGTTTTACGGATCATTAATAATTTGCCTAAGTTTTACTCAAGTAAATTTATCTTCAGAAATCTTAAGGTCATTCCAATAATTAAAATGTATCATTATAAACTCCTACGCGAATATAAACTCAGCATCAAGGAAAATCAAAGGCTGTTTTTGGACATATCGAACTTAGAATTAATAGGCAACGCGGCCTACAATACGAGGACAACAGACCGTTGGAAAGTGCCAAAATGCCGTACGAACTATGGGTTTCAGAGTCTTAGGAATAACCTGCCTCGATTACTAAATGAACATATTAAAGCGGGAACAGATATTTTAGGACTAAATTTCCGGAACCTGAAGGCGTTGTTTTATTAATTTGCATGTCCCTAATACACACCACACATTTCATAAACAAAACACCTTGTACAAATATTTAGCCACTGTTTCATTATGACTGCATGTCTTTATTTCCCGACCGTTCCATGAGCTTGTCGCCATACCTTTCATAAAAATGCCAAGTTATAATTTTGTTTGTCTCTGTATATTTCTGTATATTTTTTTCTGTACATTTGTTTCTGGATTGTGTTGCTTCGTTGCCGTCAATGCCAGGGGGGACCAAGATTTTTTTTTCAAGCCGTAAAGGAACGGCTTTTCTTCTTGGCCCCTTTCACAATGTGTACGTCATGTTGTGAAGAACAAATAAAAATGAATGAATGAATGAATGAACATTAACAACCTTAAAAAGAAAGCATCCCAAGCCCTCAATGTATTAAAGGTGCTCTCGCGAAAAAGGTGGGGGTCTGATAAAACATGCCTATTACACATCTATCGCTCTCTGGTACGCTCCAAGCTGGACTATGGGTGTATAGTATACGGTTCAGCAAGAGCATCCTACTTGAAACGACTGGACCCTGTTCATAATCATGGTCTGCGACTATCAACTGGAGCATATAGAACATCCCCGATAAACAGTCTTTACATTGAAGCTAATGAGCCTGCACTAGAGGATAGAAGAGTCACACTGACATGCGCATATGTCCTAAAAACCCGTTCTCTTCCTAAACATCTCTGCCATCCCATTGTTACCAAGTGCCCATCCAAAAGATTATTCAACAATAAACCACAATCCATCTGGCCACTAATAATGCGCTTTGAAGATAAATGTGAAGAGTTAGGAGTACTGGATGCCCTGCCGAATATTGCACAAAAATATGAAAATTTACCACCATGGTACAGCCTGCCTTCAGTGTGCGACTTCACACTGACACACTTACATAAAAAGGAAATGCCACATCAGCTCATACTACAAGAATTCATTGAACTGCAAGTAAAATATGACACCTTACTGAATTTTACACTGGTGGGTCAAAAACAGAAAGTCACGTTGGAAGTGCAGTAATTCAAGAAAAAAATGAAAAAATGATACGACTGCCAGAGTATGCATCGGTTTTTACTTCCGAGAGTTATGCAGTCTTTGTAGCCGTAGACCAAATAGTAAAAGAAAGCATTAAAAATAGCGTCATTTACACCGATTCACTGAGTATGCTCAAAGCGCTGCACTGTAGAAACGCTGCTGAACCCATTATAGGAAACATCATACATAACATAATTAAAATAAAAAACAAAAACATAACATTATATTCTGCTGGGTGCCCAGCCATGTTGGAATTGTCGGTAATGAGAGAGCAGATGCATGCGCAGCACAAGCTCGAATTGATCAAATAAAACAAAATAACATACCACACAGGGATTTTTGGAAATTAGTGCACAGTAAACTCAGAATTAAGTGGCAGGCTGCATGGGAAGAACAGGCAAACAACAAACTGCATTCTATAAAACCCGTTTTAGGAGAATGGAAATCATGTAGACATCAAGAACGTTTCACAGAAGTTATTTTATGTCGGCTACGCATTGGGCACACACACCTTACACACAACTTCTTACTGACAAAACAAGACAAACCTCTCTGCGAAATGTGCGGCGAAGTACTCACTGTAAACACACATTTTAATTTCATGTACAAAACTGGAACAACTGAGAAAAAAATATTTTACAACACTCTACAATGAATACATCCCATTGCACCCCAAGTTGCTTTTAGGTGATCAAGCACTGGTTGATCTTTCAAGTATTTTTAAGTTTCTTAATGAAGCCAATGTTTTAAACAAACTCTAGGTATAAAAAGCGTAACATTTAACAAAAACCTAACCTTGTGTTTGGCGCATCATAGCCATAGTTGCTTTTGCGCCATTAAAATCAATATAACTAACTAACCTTTCGAACATGCTCTCCACCTACATGCAAGTTGATCATAACAGCTGGGGCTGCCTCCTCCCACTTGTTACGTTTGCATACAATACTGCGCTGCAACAAACAACCTGTTAATTTCCTTTGTTCTTATCTGTCGTCAATCCCACACTTTCGTCATGGAAGCATCTTTATGTTCGGTGCCTCTCCCCTCTTCAGGACCCTCCCAGGAGCAATTTGCTTCCCGCATCGCCCACTGCCAAGGACTTCCCCGGTTGAATACAGAGGCTTGCCCGGCTTCCCAGAAACGAGGTTATGACGTTACCAAGCAAGCAGTTTCGCATCCCGTAGTGATGACGTTGTACTCTGGACATTCACGCGCGAACCAGGGTTACGTGAAAAACTTATTAGACGCTGTTGCAGAAGTACTTGCTGTTGGGCTAGTTGGTTCATCATAAAGTTTAATGGCGCAAGGAAACGAACACAGGAACGAACATAGACGCTCTTTCTGTCTCCGTGTCTTACTGCGTTCGTTAGCTTGCGCCACTCAACTTTATGATAGACGCTATTGTCCGGCAATTTCGGACAAAAAATTATAAAATTAAAACATTGCAGGATACTTTTACGGTAATATTGAAGGTAATGGTCCATTGCTCTCATATTTAGGAAAATCTTTCTTTTAAAGTGCTTACATCGGTCGCATCGAACAGTTCAAACTCTCATTGAAAACGAATGGAGACATATTTTGACGGCACCAAATAGAAAGAAAATGCAAGACTGCCGTCGAGTGATCTTCAGATGTTTTGATTTGGTTTGTGGGTGTGTAACGTCCCAAAGCGACACAGGCTATGAGGGACGTCGTAGCGAAGGTCTGCGGAAATTTCGACCGCATCGCACAGTATCTTGAATTTTTCCTCCATCGAAATTCGACCGCCGCGGCCGGGATTGAACTCACGTCTTTCGGGTAAGCAGCCGAGCGCCATAACCACTGAGCCACCGCGGCGGACCCACTGATGTATTGGCTGCTATTGTGAAATCTTACACGATATGAAAAAATTGCGTTCACAAATGGATTGTCGTTTAGAAATGCTTTTCTTCAGAATTGCTCGATATGATATTGCTCCCTACACAGTGCTTGAATAAACATCTGTGGTTAACTATCGTGACACACCCGCTTCACTTTCTACCGATGTCGCGGTCGTCGCATTGAGATCCACGTGTAGCGCATCAAGCCCTTTGCCATTCGACCGTCAACACTCTTAACTCGCAACCAGGATGGTCGCTTTTGTCTCCGCGGAGAGAGAGGGGGAGGCAGTTAATGTGCGCATTGAGCTTAAACCTTTTTCGTTTGGCTATATTAAACGTCATTTCCCGTCTTCGACCTCATGGCGAACGCAATTCTTTCGAGTTGCAATACAGCCTTCTCCGGGCGTTCCTAATCTCACAATATGTACACTATGGTTACTAAGCAAAAACTGTTCATTGCAAGTCGCCCGCAGTAATGAATCATGAGGGAAAGATAGAAATTGAGAAATAAAGAAAACGGCACTTAAGCTCCACCTTTTGGTTAAGGCGTAATAGCGTTGAAAGGTTAATGCAAATAAATTCAATACTGGCAATTCAAGACTACATTTATAGATCCCTGGGAGCGCTCTTACCACTCCTGGCGCAATGGTGCAGGGGTTAAGCGATGCGACGCTGCACTGCGATGGCAGGTACTGCCAGCGGTGGAACTTGTCGGATCCAGGTTGCTTCTGCTGAGGCACCTTTCGCGATCAGTAATTAATGTAACTGCCGCCTGCCACGGCTGTCAACTGCTCGAAACGCGATGACCTCAGAATGTCACGTGACCTATATGGCACCCGTCGGTTTCCGAACGGCTGTTGCTCTGGCCGCTCCTGCGGCGAGGCTTCAAACGGTTGCCAATGCCGACGCCGGACAATTGTTTTTCCCGAAATGGGGGTACTAACGCTCTCGCCGCGCTATAAAGGGTTCATTATTTAACGTGTCCTTGTGTGCAGTGAACTGAAGAGCCATGAAATGAAAATTTAACAAAACCTTGGGAGCTGCTGTTCTGGTTGCCATTATTTTCAAAATAAAAGTGATGCACCCTGAAGCGCCTATTTTTCTAGAGACGAAGAATGGTGTCTCATGACATGACATGACATCTCATGACATGACATGACTGCTACGCCTGCGCGCATATCGCAAGCCTCTAGTACTTATATGCGATAATTTTGCGGGCATCTGCTAAAGTCGGCTTTTTTAAACAGCTGCCAACAGAACACACTGAGCAACTATTCATGTAGTATGAAAAATGGTAAGGCCCGTCGTCCAGGCCCTGTTACGCTGGAAAGCAACAAATCCAAAAGCAAAGTCTCCATTCTGGCATTTCCACTTTCATTGCGATACCCTTAGAGATGCCGTCACACCAAAACCTGAGAGCCGCCGCGGTGGCTGAGTGCTTATGGCGCTCGGCTGCCGGCCCTAAAGACGTGGGTTCGATCTTGGCCTCGGCGGTCGAATTTCGATGGAGGCGAAATTCTAGAGGCCCATGTGCTGTGCGATGTCAGTGCACGTAAATAACCCTAGGTGGTCGAAATTTCCGGAGCCTTTCACTACGGCGTCCCTCATAGCCTGAGTCGCTTTGGGACGTTAAACCCCCATAAACCATAAACAAAACCAAACCAAAACCTGAGACAAGTCTGAGACAAAATCAGCATAGTGGTCGAGTGAGGTCCCGCGACCTGGTGACATCATCAAAGCCTGCCCACAGTGGCAGGTGGCAAATGGCCACCGGTTAGCGAGAAACCATGCCCACCGCTGCAGGTGGAAAATAAATCAATAGATGGCCGAGACAGGTCACGTGACCTTGTGACATGATCACAACGTGTCGACAGATTAACCTGACATCGAGACAGCAACTTAGAGGAAAAATTGAAACCAAAAATTTGAAATTTTTTTTTATGCAAATGTCGACACTATGACAGCATAGCGGATACCTATGTAGCAGCTGGCACGCCGAATATGGCGGTCAATGAACCGAAAATAGCAAACTCACGTAAACACACTCATAAGGTACACAAACCGCGAAAAATATGAAACGCAACGCTATCGTCTTCCAGTCTTATGATAACTTACGCGTTCCCACATTTTTTTCCTTCATTGCCGCAGGAATCCAGAATACAAAACCTAGGAATTACAGGTTGCATAGAATAGTTAGGAAGTCGAGGTTTCGTTTTCACCACTGTCTATAAGAATGCGACATTATTTTAAGGGCCCCAATGGGCTCTATGCATTTTTGTCCTACCGATTTTATGGACAAGTTTCCATATTAACCATATGAGAACACAGAAAAGTACAGGAATACAGGGAAATACAGGAGGTGTAGAATACAGCTAAACATACAGGAACTCCAGGACGGTCTTGGGTAGTGTTGGTACAAGGCTGCAAATGAGCTGTTTTTTTTTCAATCCGCACACCAAGCGAAGCAGCTCCTTTTGCTTATAGCCGGGTCTACTCGCTTGCAGAAACGCCTAACATTCTGAACACACACTGCGACGTTCTCTGACGGTTGTGGCGGAGAAGTTGGGGGTGGTGGTGGTCTGCACTCTGGTTCGGAAGCTAATTGCGAGAGCTCAAGGCACGCTCTGCCCTTTCGCGACGGTCACTGCTCGCGTATGTACACAGACGCTGAGGGGCGGAAATGCTTCCACGTAGGCAGCGTAGCCTCACGGTTCTCAAACTGCGGACTGCGTATTCAAGGCAGAGGTATGCGTTCCGCATTCTCGCAGCGTCGTTCCAGCTTTTGAACGCGGTAAACGCTCGAAGTGGACCGACCAGGCCTCCACATCCTCGGACACGTAAACGTGAAATGGATCCCATAGGTACGGGGGAAAAACGCTAAGGCGCCCGTGTGCTGTGCGATGTCAGTGCACGTTAAAGATCCCCAGGTGGTCGAAATTGTTCCGGAGCCCTCCACTACGGCACCTAGCTCTTCCTTTCTTCTTTCACTCCCTCCTTTATCCTTCCCTTACGGCGCGGTTCAGGTGTCCAACGATATATGAGACAGATACTGCGCCATTTCCTTTCCCCCAAAAACCAATTATTATTATTATTATTATTATTATTATTATTATTATTATTATTATTATTATTATTATTATTATTATTATTATTATTATTATTAGGTACGGAGGGTGAAGTAGAAAGTAAGGGATGGAGGGGCGCTCTCAGGCCGGGATGGTGAATTAGATGGCGTGGACATTAGTTTAATAGCAAGTGGCTTATCTCAGCGGACGAGCCTCAATGCCTTAAACCCAACTAACCTCGATTTATTCTTTGTATTGAATGCTACACACACACACTCTCTCAGCCAAAGCTAGTTCATGATGGTTTTCAGAGGAACCACCTTCTGGCTTTTCATTGTGCCGCCCTCTCCACACCCTCTTCCTTCCTCTTGCCCTCTCTTCGAATCTTTAGGCACAACGCTCATCGGACGCGCCAGATTGCCGATTGCTGCCAAGGGGGGAAAGCTTGACAGGCAACGGCGCTTTCATTTCAGAGTCTTTGCATGGCCGGACCGTTCGACCATCACCACGCTGCCGGACCTTTGTAGGTTTATTACCGAAACGCGGAAGCGCTTGCGAAGGGGGCGCGGGAGTTGTCCTTTTTTGTGACCGGCCGGCACCAATGAGACCGCATACCAGCTGGCGCGGCTGCAGAGATTAAAGCATGCGAGCTCTCCGAGTGCTCAATGCTTACATGCGTAAGTAGCCAGTAGATATAATGTGGGAAGTGGAGGCTAGGGACCAGCTTGGCAGTTGGCATACAGAGAGCGGACATGGCAAGTTCTGGAACGTGCAGACTGGTGTCCTAACCTTGTTTACACGGAACGAATTGAGGCTGTGTGTGTGCGTGTGCAGTGCTACTTGGAACCTTGTGACCAAACTTTTATGTCACACTGACAGCAAGTGTCCGCGTGACATTCTTGGTTGGGAGGTGTGGAGTTCGCTGACATTTCCGCGAACTCGTTGGTCTTGTGTTCGCAAGGAAGGCCGCTCCAGTGGGGTCGGAAGCCGCCAACAAAAGGACCCGTCCCCGTCTCGGCGTCCCCTGCTTGCGGCGGACGGACGTCCTTGTTTACTCCGCGCCGTCACGGGCATAGCCCGTCTTTAGACTGGAGAACTCGTCGCGTGCGGATGTTTCGGAGAGGTGGTCTGCTCTCCGCATTGACAAACGCTCGGCCTCGTGGTGGCAACATTCTCCCCCCAGCTCGCCCCGTCCGGCCACGAAGTTTCTCTGTTTTCCAGCTCGTAACCCTGCTGGTGAGTCGGACGACCTCGATTCTTTCGCGTATTTTGTTTCTAGATAACGTTATTGTTGTTGTAGCAATAAATAGCTGGTTTCCGTCAGCCACAGTGCCGTTACTTTGTTCGCTCAGACCAAGGTCCGCCGTTGTCGGCGTGCGCTCGGTAGCGCTTGCGATCATGAGGTTGGGTCCGGCGGTTCTGAACTGTTGCAGCGGTTAAGCGGGAGAAACGTATTATTACCCCCCCCCCCCCCCCTTAAAGCCCAAAAGCTCAGGAGAGAAAGGGCTTGTGTTAGGCAGGCTTCGGCTGTGTTGACAAGGTCGAATTAATGTAGCCGCACCTAAAGGTGACGAAAGAGCCAAAGCGGAAGAAGGACGTCGAAAAGCGACCGAACGTCATGGTACTTTAAACATCCCAAGAATGAAGAGTGATAAGTGCGTTGCCGAGCGTCAATAAGAGAACCAGCTAAACTTGGCTGCATGGAAAGCAAAAAATCCAGAGAGGGACGTGGAGCGTGCTGTCGTGCTAGATAAAGGGGGCGTTGGTGGTGGTTTGTCCGACCTCAAGAAGACAGAGCGCCCTACCCAGCTTGAAAATATGAAGCGGGAGAGTGTGCAACTACATCGAAGAGCTAAGAGGTCTCGTCCAGACCGAAACGAGGCTCGCACCATCACTGAGCACTCCTAGAATGTTTGGCGACAGTCTTCCAATGCATTTCATGCTTATATCTACCCGCGACTGATGAAGTGGGCCTTTTTTGCAGCGGGAGCAGTTATATGGTTATACCCATGTTACAGCCTGGTTATATTCATATGACCCTTCATTTTATCCGAGAATCTACAGCGTGATCCGTTAGACCTTAACTACTTACAGAATTTAACTGCTGCCTGCCACTTTGCTAGGTACAAGTTCAATTCAATTTAATTTAATAATTTAATTGTCACCTCTCATGCTGGGAAGAGGGAAATTGAATTGAGTTTATTGAACTATTTCTTTGTCACCTGCCAGAATGTGACGCAACCGGAAGGTGATCGTCGCCACGAGAAGGACGCAGAGGGAGGCTACCATGGGCGCAAGAGGTTACAAGGTTGGAGCAATGCGCAACCTGAGAGTGATTCCGCGGTACATTGCAGGATTATATGGGTAAACCAAAATTATAACAGCTTTCACTGATTTTTGCGCTGGGCCGGCGAGCCTCACGCCACACGATACTCACGCGATAGTCACAGCCACTGAGCACTACTGAAATATGTCGCAGTTACTCAAGTAGATCAAGTAGTTTCATTTCGGGACGATGTTGTAGTTCATGTTTCCAACACTCTGAATGTGATCACCTGACAACGCATGGATATTTGTGTCTACTTGCTTGCGTTAGTTTCCTTGTTCTAAGAAATCGTCCTAACTATTTGGCACTCGTAAAGAATGTTTGAATTTAAAGCCGCGCCACAATAAACGCGCCCTACACGAAATGTTTTCTGATACGCGGCGACTCCTTTCAGTTTATTCCTCCCAGTGCGTCTACAGGTTTCGAAAATACAGCTCATTATAGCTCTCCTAGCCCAGTGCTAGGATAGCCTAGGCTCTGGCGCAGTGGCCGGTGAAGCTGATCGGTTTGCGCCGCCGCTTATTCGGATCCCAGTGGCGGATACTTATTTGATTTGTGTTATTAATTACTTTCATTTGGCACAAACGCTCAAACACCGCAAGCATACAAACATGCCAAGATCTTGCACGGGGTTGATCTATCGGAACAGTGCTTCTTCACTAAAATGCAGCACACGTAGTCCAGGGTTCCGAAAATTCTTCACAGCTACGCACAAGGAAGCTCGCGAAACTCCGAGCTATGACATCGGGACACCATGTACCACGTCCTGCAATCAGCTTCGAGATGCAGGCTGCCTTGAACTACTGGTTATTTGTACGGGATTTCACTGCAATTTTGTATACCCCGCCTGGTTTATGTCTAGAGAATCTATTTTAATGCGCCTCAGCTTGGCACCGTAATTCGCGGCGACTGCATTCGACTCCTATAAAAGACTCCAATTTTAAAAAATGGAGACAGTTCTTCGAAGATTTTTACTTTGTCACTAAAAATTACGGAAATATGTGATACGTTATAGAGAGGGAAGCACGCTTTTTCTGCTTTCAAGGGAGACGGCAAAGAGGCGATGTCTGGTACTAGCCCTGTCCGACATTGACGTCAAAAGTGGCTTTCATGCTATTCGGATTGACGTGAGCTGCTTTAGGCATAGCAGTATGTTGACCGCCAACGAAAAGATGGTTTCTGATATTTCAATACACTGCCGCCCACCCAATTTATCTCGTTGCAGAAAAGGAGACAGTTGAGTTTCCTCCTTGAGGTGGTGATGAGAGGAAACACTTTGTTGATGATGAAATCGGGGTTTCTTGATGACCCGATGGTTCTAACTCGCAAACATTCACGTTACTCGAAGAGGAAGGTTAACTATTTATTTACAACATAAATAAAACAAGAAGAAACAAAGCAAGGAGAAAAGTATTTACATGACTAAACCGTTGATCAGACGAATTCAGCCCTCGTTCAACCCAGCCAGCGTGCTTGTTTTTAAGCCCTCTGTCTCCGCCCTTAGCGGGGACAGCCACCAATAAGATTACAAGCGACACACCTCACCAATCAGTGGTCAGGGAAAGGAAAATAAGGTTTCCGCCAACTAATCACAGATTTGGGAGAGTGCTGATTAAACATTTGGGAAAGGAGAGGTTGCAATCAAATACACAAAGAGCACAGACGCGGCCACCCTCTCCCACGGCACCCACGGCTCAGCCGTTACCACTTTTCTATCTCTTTCGCACAGGTGACAAACATATGCCGACGAGACGATCCCTAAAGTTGTTTACAGAACACACCGCAAGAGAAGAAGACTGTCGTTTCGGGAATAGTGGGTTTCCGGTCACTCGGCTAATACTCAGCCGTATCTCGTGCGTTCCCGAAATCTCGTCAACCCCTTGACAACGCAGACATGTCGACACCTGTACATGGTTAGGCTTCTTAAAGGCGCGCTCACACTAGCGGGAAGCTTCCCGCGCCGGCACAGCGTCAACGTCGACGCTGCCTCGCAGCTCCGCGGAATGACGCTCACACTGCGCGCGTTTTCTCGCTGCGGTTGTCTTGGAATGTGGAGAGGGGAGGCGCTGAGGGAGGACCCGAACGAGCAGAAAGAGAAGGGGATAGTCACGTGACACCAGATAAGACTGGAAAGCGCGCCCTTTTCCCTCGTCGTCGTCTTGATCGTCTGCTAGCTCCCCTCCCGTCGCCCTTTTTGTCTCGAGGATGGCTGGTTCGAACGATGAGGTGTTGGCTACGGTAAACGTAGTTATACTTGCTTGTTCGCTGCTTCTGCACCGTCGCCGTGCACGGAATGCGCGAAAGCGCCGATTTTGGGTGCGACCCATGTTTCGCCGTCGAGAGCAAGAAGGACAGGCGCGTCTATTGCTGCCACGGCTGCGGGCGGAAGACGAGGCATACTTCCGCGAGTAAGTACCGTTTCTTATGATGCATTCGTAAAGTGTGCTCGTCGTACGGGATATAACTGACATATTGCCGGTCGCCTTTTAGCTACCTTCGGATGCCTCCCAGCACCTTCGACACTTTGCTGGGCTTCGTCGAGCACAGCCTCAGCCGTCAGGTGACTCCATTCAGAGATCCGATTTCGGCCCACGATCGTCTGGCAATAACACTACGGTGAGTGTCCATGGCTAATCATATCCAATTAATTAAAATGGTTAAGAGCTTACCGCAGATTTATTTGCTGAAGGTGCTTCATGTAGTGTGGTGTGCTATTATGGATAGTGCTTATTAAATAAGCATCTGGAGATTAATTACACTGCGCACAGCATAAGGAAATTAATATTTTTGGCTACGTCTCCCGTGACTGGAATTTCAACCTATCATCCAGAGCTGATGGAGCAAAAGGCTTCCGGTTTTGAGGCGCCGCCGCGAGCGAGTATTTTTCGAATAATTATTTGCAATTAACCCATCGTGTGGTCCACGTTTTTGTCTGATGCAACCATTCTATTAGAGCCAATTTCTGAAATGTGAAGTAAAACAAGTATAAGGTTCTGAAACTGCAAGTTACTGCTTATTAGGTGCATGGTGTGTTTTCACTGGAAGAATGCAGAAAGCACAATAATAATGGTTTTAATGTTCAGTATAAAAAATTTGCTGTTCCGCCGTTGGCAGCGCATGGAACACCAAGGTGAAGCAGTCTTTTCTTTCATGAAAGTGGAGGAGGAAATATTGTACGTGGCCCACCACAATTTTCAAATTTGTAGAGCAAAATGTAATATTTTTGATCTTTTAATGCAGTACAACTAGACACCTTGTTGTTTTAATTTTTAATTAGTTTTGGTTTCTTACAAAATATGCCGGTCAGATATATTGCTGCTCAATCTCTATTACATATGTGATTGTTTTCCAGGTTTCTTGCAAATGGGGACACATTCCGCAGCTTGTCATACAACTTTTTAATTGGCCGATCTACAGCTTCAGTTCTCATAAGAGAAACCACAGCTGCAATATAAAAGAATTTGTGGCATACATACGTTCCTTTTCCTCAGACTGAGATAGAATGGAGAAAGGTGAGAGAAATTAGTTTCCTGAAAAAACAGCACTTGCATAGGAGTGTGAGAACATAAAATGGAGACCACAGATGATGTGTTGTGACATCCATATGAACCTTGCCACCCCATTCCTGGGAATGTAAAGCTGTTCAGTGCTAGCTCACTGCATGGACGACTATAATTTTTCACGTTACCCTTTGTTCCACCCTGCGGTGACAACTCAGCATAACACTTAATCTGAAATTAAGAAGGAACAAATTTTGGGAAGCAAATCTCTCTTTTCTCCAACGAACCACACAACTTACGAAAGCATAATACATGTTGCCGTGACATGTAGTGCAAGTGTAATGGAATGGTCAGTACTACACTGAGTGCCTCCTTTACTCCAGTCAACCTGTGGCTTTTGTACTGTGATTATGCAGTGAAATCCCACATCTTCAGAGGTCTTTTAATTAATTTTTCTCTGAATTATTTTGTTTTGCAAGACCTATGTGTAAATGTTTGAAACTCTTTAAATTATTCATGCTTCTGAAAGAAACTGATTTCAGCTGAACAAACAGGAAGCAGAGATGAGAATTTTTATGCCTGCATAACTTTCGTTGTTCATTATATACACTGTTCCTGCTCCCCACTTCCATGAAATTGTTTCCTAAGCCAGTTAATGGCTTCAAAATTTGTGTCTGTTTCAGATTGCATTCGACATGGAACAGTATTGGAATTTTCCTAATTGCATTGGGAGCCTTGATGGCAAATATGTAAACATTGAATGCCCAAATAACTCTGGGTCAAGGAATCTTAACTACAAAAAAACTTTCAGTGTCGTTCTTTTGGCCTGCTGTGATGCACATTACAGGTAAAGTTATTATCTGCACCTGGTTTCAACTTATTTCTAGCCATGTACACCTCAGTGGTTTGCTCTTTTGGTTGCACCAATACTAAGCATTAATGGCAAAGCTAACTGAATGCTGTAAGAAATGCAGCAACAGACCATGAGCATCTGTAGAGAAAGTTTTTGCGACAGACCGCCATGGAGCAAAAACGAGAGGAAGGACGGAAGACAGGATGGGCGCAGCGCCCGTTCTGTCTGTCCCAGAAACAATGAACCAACTAGCCCTGACCAAGATCCTCATTGGAAGTTGAGGAAGTGTTTGCTAACGTGTTTGTTCTGAAGGGTATGGGAAAAAATGGAAGGGATAAAAAGACAAAATTGGTCACAGTTGAAGTTACTGCAGCTTCATTATTCCTTGCATTAAACATAGCATGCGTGAACAGGCTGCCAGAAAATATTGGTTTTCAAAAACTGTTACTCTATATTGCTTGTTTTTTTTCTCAGTGCTGCACCGATGCCAGTTTGGGTAGTCACCAAATTACTGTAAATGTAAATATGCTTTAGATAGGCACCCTCACTGTCGAAAAAAAAAATCATTGTTGCTTTTGGTTTTTTGCATTGTTTTAGTGGTTGTCAAAGAAACATTTCTTGACTGCAGCCGCAAGTCGGTGGTTTTCCAGTTTGCATCTTTTTGGTCTTCATACTTAGCTGCTCATACTTATTGGCAATATAATTAATGATGCCAGGCTTCTGAGGCCTAAGATTGTCAGAACGTATAGTTATAATTCCCATGTGGCAATGGGCACTTGTCATGTTTCTTCTGAGACTGTAAGGTAAGGAATAAGGTCAATTATGTAAAATATATAAAGTGCTAAAAGTGCTTATTAGCTGCATAACGTACTGATAACATGCACTTATTATTTTTATCAACACCTGCGTGAAATATTGTCCCATAGTGACGTCATTTATTTTGCAGAGGTTTAACGTGGCCTTTCTCATCGAGCTATTATAGTACTCATTATTAGCTCACTGCTTTCCTTCTCATATGCCTCTTTGTTTCAGATTCACATATGTCGATCTTTGCTACTATGGTGGTGAAGGGGATTCTGGTATATTTTTGCGGTCAGATTTGCTCAAAACCCTCAGCGAAGACTTGTGTGGTGTTCCATCCCCCACCACTGTTGGGTCGGCAGGTGTCATTCCCTATGTGATTGTAGGCGATGAAGCCTTCCCTTTGAAAACATTCCTCATGCGTCCCTATGCCCGTCGTGGTGAGCCTGTTTATGAATATCATTATGCATTTTGCAGCCAGTAATTGCATGATGCTCATTGAAGTTGATGTTGTTGCCCAGAAAGTATTTCTGTTATTTGTTTTCCATTTTAGAGCAAATATCTCGGTGAAGTACCCTAGTCAAATAGGACCAAACCGCATTATGCACATTTAAAGAGACGGTTCTGCTTGTGATCCTTGAAGTCCACATTAAAATCTTTTTTTGTTATAGTAACCGGCAACATATTTTTACTCAAAAGCAGTGGTACTTATTGCAACCATGCTCACTTTATTTTGAAATCAAGTATACGATACAAGCCATTCGGGGTGGCACAATGCATTTTGTAATGCACCATCATAACAGAAAGCCTTTTGTCAAACACAGCCATTATTCACTTTATTTTTCATTGTTCCTTTACCCTATTGTTAAAATTTAAAATGATTTGGAGTGGCAGGATTCTTTCAAATAATATGCCTCATGTTGTCCTTACTAGACTTGCAGAAGCACAGATTAAGACCATCTGGACGCGAGGAGTACCAGCAGAGAGCAACTTTCAACTACCGTTTAAGCCGGGCTCGACGGGTCATTGAAAATTCATTTGGCATAATGGCTGCAAGATGGCGAATATTAAGGAGGCCTTTTAGAGCATCAGAGGAAACAACGGAAAATATTTGCAAGGCATGTGTTGTGCTACATAACTTTATGATGTCAGAGAGCGCATTGGCAAGATCTGCCTACAGCCCACCTGGCTATGCCGACAGTGAGGACTGGCAAGGAAACGAAACTCCTGGCTTATGGAGGACAGACGGCAATGACCTTCCAGCAATGAGAGGGATAAGTAGACAAGGATGCCACTCTGCAAGGTAAATATGGAAAGCCTGCGTCAACCAACATTTTTATGCAGTATATGTTGAGCTGCTCCGATGTTGTATTGCAGGTCTGCTATGGATGTGCGCGACAGACTGGCACAATATTTTGTCACGGATGGCAAAGTTCCATGGCACGAAGCGATTGTCAACCGTGCAGGACGGAAGGTAAAACAAGCAGGATAATGCTGCATGTGCTCTAAAAGATGTTCTTTAAAATGAATGCAGGCATCATACTCTTGAGTTCAAACAATTGAAAGCTTTATTCCCCTCGAAATCAAGGCAAATTACTCTAGAGTTTCTTGCTCAGCTTCGTATAAAATTTTGGAGATCTGAAATATAGCTTGTGATCGCTGCCTTGGTGGCAGAGCACGAAGCTTCACGGTGACTAGGCGGCCCGTGGCATCACTTTCGTCCTCACATTGCACTTCAGTCCTTTGATTACTTGTAATATTAGCAAGGCTCCCAGCACATTTATCAAGGGTCGCCTTGACACAATCTTCAAAACTGTCGTCCGTCTTCTTCCTCCTTCTGCAAAATGATGAAAACTGCATTGTTTCACACCATTTTTTTAATCTCTCTTATGTTAGGAAGCATGAAACTTGCAAGTACATACCGTGAAGGTGGCCCTCCTGAGTATGTGCCTTTGGACAGCCTTGAGAAGAAAAAGCACAAAAACAAGTCAAGAAATGATTACATGAAAGTTTGCTTGTATGTCTACCTGACTGGCACTGCGTATCGCCCAAGTACCTCCATCTCATCTGGTGAAGCGCTACCAGGCCCTGCACACCTAGCTTGAGCAGGTGCTGGGCTGCGTGACAAACAGTGCACTTCCAAACTTTCTGATATAAATCACGCAAATGTCAGTAAAAAGGATGGTAGATGCTTACCTGCAGTCGTCTTCATCTGGATTGACAACTGTGTCGTCGTACCTGGATTGTATAAAATGTGAGTTCACTGAACTTGCAGCATGATATAGACTTACGCATGGATGTGTCTACTTACAATCCGAGAAGTTGTGTTTCTGCGGGGCTCGCGGTGTTTATATCAGCACTGCATCAAATAAATGTATTGAAACATGACATTCTTTGTACTCTCCTTGTACCAACACTGCTTGAAAACATACTGAGAAGCACAAATGCATTGTTTATCATTCTAAGCTACAAAAATGTCCAAATCTGTAGTGTGCATAGTGTGCAATGTTTAACACAGTACACACCTGCTTATTCAGTGTGTACTTACATTTCGAGAAGCTCCATGCCTGGAGAGCTCTGGCTTGTGTAAGTGCTGCATGAAACAATGAAATGCCCTTTAACCTTGCCTCAACGCTGCTCAAGATACAATCAGAAGCTTGACATAATTGCATACATTTGCCAGCAAAACATACAGACAATAATGCCTACCTTTCTGGGGTAGCAAACCCACTGCCACTTCGCTGACTCGGCCCTGGTGATTGCCTGCATAAGAGATGCCAGGCTAGAACATTTGGTGCTCAAGCATGCATGCAAATCACAGCTGAAGTTCATAACCATACATACCAGGTTTTCTTTGGCACGTTTGTCGTGATCCTGAGTGGCAAAAATATAAGCATAAGTGTCTACAGCACTGTCAGTGAGGCAGCATGCTTAAGGCTTCTAACTATCCCTCACGTAAACTTTCAGATTAGGCGAACTGAGAACATGGAATTTGCAATATTCGGCTGGAGATATCAAAGAACGTTTCAAAATCACACCTCACATTATGTTCTGAACCATGGCATATGCATATATACCGCCGTACGCGTACGCGTATCGAAGCAAAGTGCCGCAAGCACAAAGGAACCCGGAGGCGGTGCCCAATCGCGCCCAATTCTAGCTAGCCTTTCAATGATATTGGGGTTGCGAAAGTGCAGTTCTCCTTCCCACTGCGAAAAGGGTAGCGGAGGCACTTTTGGGGAACTGTGGCTGTGCACCAAGTCAGAAAAAGATTCACACTGAAAGGGTAAAACATGCCGGCAAAGGTGTGATTATACTAACCTACTAGCGTAGTGCGGCGTGCTTCGCAGCATGCCGTCCATCAGGGGGAAGAGCGCCCACTTTTTCGTGGCGTTGCCGCCGTTGCCGGGTGCCCCACTCCGACATGTGGCGTCAGTGCCGCTGACAATCTTAAGCCAACGGTCCCTGGCATTCTTAAATTTTGCTGATGCCTCGGTAGCTGCAAAAAATATTTTTCTCATGCTGACAGACACCTGGATCGACACCGGATACTAGACACTACACAACGAAATAAACTTACCAGTAAGGCCGAACTCCAGTCCGATTAATTGCCATCGGTTGTTCTTGGCATCTGTGTCCTTATAATCACAATGCGTTTTGTCATATAGAAAAGGGTAGGGCCGAATGCACTCCAGGAACCGCTCGAAATCCTCAACTCGCATGTTCATGGTGGCAAAAGCAACAGCCGAGTGACCGGCCGGCCGGACGCGCGCAGCCTCCGCCTCCGCCGACGGGGTCACTGGACTGGGAACGACGTCTTGGAATCCCCAAATGGCCTATTCATGCTGGCACAGCAGCCGCCGAGTGCCCGGCCGGCCGGGGCCGGCCGGCCGGACGCGCGCAGCCTCCGCCGCCGCCGAAGGGGTCACTGAGCTGGGACCGACGTCACGGTTCACGGTCGGCGCCCATTGGCTGTCCTTAATCACCGGCACGGGAAAAATAGGTACCGAACCCATCGCTCCGCGGGACGGGAGAGCAGGCTGTCCGCGGGAGAAAAACCGGCTTGGGCGGGAAGCGGCACGCGGGAAACGCCCGGCGTTGCGCGTTTTCCCGCTAATGTGAGCGCCCCTTTAAAGTGTTCTGCCCCGCGCGCGCAGCTACCACGCCGTTCATGGCGCCAGTGGCGCTGCGACGCTGACGCCCTTCCTTGTTACTTAGGTAATTAACCAGGAAAGACACATTTGGGGGAAGCAAAACGAAAGGGACGGAATCCCCACAACCTCAACTGCTTTTTTGTAAGGCAAGACCACTACTGCCACCGAGATTTTCGAAGCGAGGAACGCACACAGGAGGGATGACGACTACGAAGGCGGTGATCGATTTTTCCTGCCGCAAAATCCGACCCACAGCGTTTGTCAGCGCGGTGGTGCGGACAGCCTGTGTCTCAAGGCCGACCGTAAAAGAGTGCCTACAGTAGCTTCATCGTTTGTATGTATGCCATTGCGCCGCTATACAGTGTTGCTTTTTGGTGTTGTATGTCATTTATGGCAAAAGCATTTGCCATTCAGAAGCGGAAGCTACTTTTTCTCGTGTTTGGCTGAAACCAATTCGAACAGAAAGTAAAGGTCTTTGGGCTGTTAATTTCGGCCCAAAATGTGCCAAATTTTCTTGAGATTATTTACTGTGTGCGACGAAAATGACAACTAAAATATTTAAAAATTATAAAAACAGCAAGAGGAAGAACACACCAACTTTTACATGAAATAAAAGTGTGAGCTTGGAAACGATGTGTTGTGGTATATAGCTGAGAAATCTTTTATAGTCACGTATTCGCTGAATAAAGACAAAGAAACAAACGTTTTCACTGCCAAAGCAGCCTCGTAATACATATCAAAAGTTCCTTGTCACTATAGAGGATTGTTTGGGATGGAACCTCTGCGATAGTTAGAAATATGACCAAAGGACCAAATTATAGAACATGGATGTGGCACGCAGCCCAAGTCGTTAAGACGGCACGGTAGCACGGAAGGAAAATAAAGAAGGCAAGCAATAACATTAAGAAATAACAAGTGGATGACCCGAATTCAAGCTATCTAACCGGCAAGAGTGCAAAAAAATTGCCCGAGTGGCTTCTCTAATGGCCGTTGAGAAACCATGCTCTCTGTCAGAGTGAATGGGTCCCTCGGGAACAATAGTCCGCCCGCGGTACTGTACACCAAGTGTGTTGCATTCGCCATGGAGCAGCCACTAACATGGAGCTTTTGTTTGCTGAGACATTTTTGCCCGCTAAACTTAGCCGAGACTTGCACGTAGATTTTTACCTGTAGACAGCTGGCACCGTTAAGAATGAAATAAAGAAGGGGAAGATTAAACGCGAAGCGAAGGATAATTTTTTACATAATAATAAATTGGTATAAAAAGTGCTGGTCTAACCAATCATTTCGCAAATAAATATAAAGAAATTCCGAGCACCTACGCGTTGCTACAATCTAGCTAGCCAGTCAGTCTTGAGATTTATTTTGATATAATTAAGCTTGTAAGGACGAATAAAAACCGGCTTTTAGACGAGTTTTTCAACTACTGGCGAGAATTTACTTGCCCGCTAACGTGTTTTGATACTTCACATAAGTGTCAGTCAAACTTAGAAATTCGCTTTTTGTCATTGCTTATTGTTTTGCTACAAAATATCAGAAGGCAGTGTTTCTATTTATAGCTACCCACGAATAGTACGGACGCTCGAGGCTGTGCCTCCGCTTTATTTCCCCTTTTACTCATCGCGTTTGTAATCAAGTGCGCCGAGGGGAGAAGAGGTGTCTAATATAAATTTACGTGCCGCAGAATATTGGTTCTTTCAGCAGATGCACCAAACAGTGTGTACATTTTTTCATGATTGTTCTGGTAACCTCCTCACAACATCATCATCTGACAGGCGTACTTCGCAAGGAAAGCCGAAACCAAAGTAAAAGACGACAAGAACCTTAACGCACAATCGGCCTGAGATGCAATCCCATGCTGTGTCTTTCATTGACATCACTAAGGTAATAGCCGAAACAGAGATGCCTTCCTTACCTCAGAAGTCGCTGCATTGGTCGTGAAAACGAGTTCTTTTTGCAGAATTTTGCGGTGACGCGTTCCGAGTAAACAGTCACCCAATCTCCACCTTTATTTTTGCTATGAATTAACAGAAAAACCTCAGATTTAGAAAGGGAGTAGTCACCAGTGGTGTTAGCATGAAACGCGTACTCTTTTTTATTTACGTATGAAGCATTGGAGCCATTAGCGATTGTTTCAGGGTAAGACCATTTAAGCCTTCTCGAAAATAGTGTCATGAGAAAGGATGTTCAAAATAGCACCTTGTCAATATAACCAACCTGCATGCCAATGAGCAGCCAACCGTAGACCGAACGGTAAAGCTGCTTTGATATAACTTTCCCACTGCAGTATCGGCACGCGAGAGCATTTCGTTACTGTTGTCTATTTATCCTGTTGTGCTTAAAATTGAAAATACGGCAATCTAAGTTGGTATCTCCAAATAACAAAAATAGTGACTCATACCTTTGAGAAGAAGGCAACCCCTTTAGAATCACTCAAACAAAACAGCCCATATTATTTTATCATAATTGGATATCTAGTTTCTAAGATTCGAGGTTCCATGAGAACTGGACAACACATTAAGTTCACAAGACAGCATAACGCTCACTAGTAAAAATGGATGCACACTTTGGCTGCCTAATTAGTTTTTGTTGGTTTCCTTAGACTACCGCGCTTCCAACGTATTCTGCTGTTTTTGAGCCATCAGCGCAAAATTTTTGAGCAATTCACATATTTTTTTTATATTCCCAAGCATTCCTGTAATATGTGTCTGTGCGGTGTTTGTTTTTTACGAAAGTGCGCTGATGCAAACTCACACACAGTTGACCGTTCCTTGGGGCAATTTAAGGTAGGGCATCTAGTATCCCCATTTCCTGACAAGCGTGCTCAAAGCTTAATAACAAAGGTGTGCTTGACTGTGGTTTGTTTCTGGAAATTGTTCTGGATGTGCATTTCTAACTATTAGGTAACATGGATGTTTTGACACAGGTCTTGTTTTCAGGACTAATGAGCATGTAAACATGGCTCTTGTGTCTTCAAGACTGGGGTCATTTTTTTCTACATAGGTACTATTGATGGAGGTTGCTCTGTGTGCTCTGTTTGAGAGGCACAACCCTACGTTTTGCACAGAATTCATATTTTAATGTATGATGGTCTCGCAGACCCATACACAACACAGCCACAGTTAAGGTGGAGCGTATACAGACCGGTAGATTGGTAAATGACGAGTTCTATCAGATCCCTAGCTTTCTCGTGACAATATTTTTAGAGGTAGTGGGATCGTAACCCAGCACCTCCACCAATAATGTAAGGAGTAGAAATATATATTTACATAAGGGGATTATTAAATACAGGAAGAGACAGCAGAGGAGCCATAGAATAAGGGCCAGCGCACAAATACACTTCGTCGTCGGCGTCTACCACACACACAAGCACCATGCTTCATCATCTTTGTCCAAGCCTACGGCCGTAACAATAATCATGGGCCAGGAAGCTTTCTACTTGAGAATATTTATGTGCTGTAGGATTGTGAGTTTTCTATCGAATATTTTGCCTCAAAATTTATGTTTACGTTTAACTGAAAGCGTAATTTCAATTAAGTGCAGAGTAGGATCATTCCGCAAGGATCTTTGAGCGAAAAAAGAACAGAAACTGTTGTTTGCGGAGTGAACTTAAATCCATTGCGGTCTGGCCAATTATGTACTTTGTTCAATATGAGTTACATCTGTCTCTCATAAGTTGACAAGCTGAAGGATGTGCATGCAATTTGATGGTCATCTCATATAAAGAATACATAATAGAGTTTGTAATTATTTTTGGTATGGAATGCTCTTCCACGCCAAGCAGGATGATACTAAAATACACCCCTGTGGTTCCCCATTTTCCTGCACGAAGTTTCTCAAAGGGTTTTACCAAGGCGTACTTGTAATCAAAGGTCACATAAAAATATTTCGAGCAGTTCCGTACACTGCCGCGGATACCTTGGTCTGCGAGGTCGCATACGATATTATACAACTTGAATACAACTTATATAGCTTGAATACAGCATTATAGGCTGGGTCCTTTACACAAAACAACTAATAGCAAAAGTAGAGAGTGCCCAAAAGAGGCCAGTTCGATTTATTTTTAATATATATAAAAGAAAGAACTCTCCAAGCGATCTTTTTAATCAAGCTTGTGTTTCTACTATCAGTAGTCGAGCCCGATTCTTACGCCTGAAGTTTACTTACTTTTGAGTGGAGCACTTTGAAATAGACGTGTACAGTACCTGTATCCTTAATTAACAAGAAACCCGTGCACTAAATATTCTAAACATTTAACGGAATTTAGATTCCATTGTGGCACATTTAGGTATTCATATTTCCCGCAAGCAGTCAGGGAATGGAACTCACTAACAAGTGATGTAGTCAGCAGCCGTCACTAAATGAATTTCTATCGAGGCTAAGTACAGGTCATCCTTCTTGATTAATGCAATGCATTTTCTTATAGCATTATCATTATTGTATTTTTATTCTTTCAACATTTGCCAAAAGTATCTTCTTTCTTTCGCAGTTTGTCTCGTGAGGTTGTTGCATTGTACTTTTTTACTTCAAGCATCAATGCTTCCTAAAATGCACCGTGGCCTTGGAACTCAAAATGCTGCCTTATTGTGTGACAGCAATGGCTATTCTCATTTTGTTTAAATCTCTGTGCCTGTATTTGTTCCTGTCTTTTTTGAGGGGGAGGGCTTCAATTTCGCCCTTTCCTCTAGTATTATCTAAATAAAATAAATAAATAGATAAGATGCCGAACCTCCATGTTGCGTCGTAGGGTTATTCCAGGTCACTAAAGACCGCAAGGCAGTCTTGGCTTTGTGAAAAGCTTGTCTGACTGTATTTTAAACGTCTACAGAATGGTCGGTTGTTTAACACGCTTTTCTAAATCCACACAGGTGTATGTCAAGAAGTTCAAGTGACTCAAGAACAAACATCAGCCGATTTTTTGCAATGCTTTCGAAACATTAAAGAATACAGCTTGCAAGGGATATGAGCCTGTAGCTGCTAGGAGAGGTTCGTAGATTTCCTCGTTTCAAGAATGTTTCAAAAACGTCCATTTTCTAGTTTAGGTATTTTTCGGCATTCAAATTTGTTAAATATACTACAAAGTGCTTTTGTAAATGGCTGAGAAAATAAACCACTGGAAGAAAGATGACCACTGGGAGCATTGAAGGACTGTCGCCTAAGGAAAGCCAATGACGATTGTGGACTTGGGTAAAGGCAATGGAGCGTATTTAGGGAAGAATATTGGCTGCTTGGATAGAATGGTTTATTGCTAATAGTCGTTTAACGTCCCAAAGCAATTAAGGCTATCAGGAATGCCGCAATGAAGGGCTGCGGAAATTTCGAGCACCTGGATTTCGTTAACGTACGCTGACATAGCACAGCACACTGTCCTCTAGCCTTTGGCCTCCACGGATATGCAACCGCCGCGGCCGGGATCGAATCGGCATGTTTCGGGTCAGCAGCAGAGCGCCATCACTACTGAGCTACCTCTGCAGCTATTGTAAAGATTTAACAGTTTATCAAGGTATAGAAAGTTGAGAAACAGAATAAACACCAGTATAGCAGCTGATAGTGGCTCGAATTTTCGCTACCACTTACCGCTTATTTTAACGTTCATTCCCTATCTGTGTAATGAGTGAGGCTCACAGCAATTATTTGCTTTGGCACCGTTCCCAGGGCCGGGTATATCGGGCCTAGGTGTCCCGACTTCTCTGCAGGCATCTGATATGTTACGGCGTTGCTTTGTTCACGGCCGAGAGTGTAGTTTGGGTAAGTATCTTGGGAGCGCTACGAGTCCACAATGAACAGCGTGAGGCTTCAGCTCAGTGAATGTCCCGTCGTAGTGACACAACGCCTCTTTCATTATGAATGGGGCCAAAGATATCAATGCAGGTACAAATTTTTCGCGCAAACAGACGCGTTCGGTGAATCGAAACAGAAGCCACCAACTTGTTTTCGGGGCATGACGCGAATGCACTTCTCTCACAGTTCGGTGTTGGACGGAGAACAGCGACACCTTTTTGCCGTTGCTCCCGCAGCCCGAGCGGTTATCCGCCAAACAAAAAGGTGAAGGCGTCGTTCACAAGGAGCAGTTTCTCGTTCTCAAAAACACACGCACTCACATGATCGATACTGCATGGGCCTCATAAAATGTCAGGCAAGAAAACGACATACCACAAAACGCCCACAAGAGGAAGGTGTCCGACTAGTTCGTACTGCACACTTAAAAGAACATCTATAGAATCAACACGATGCACGAAAGGAAGGATAGACATATGCGCTGACTAAAACTACAACTTTATTTTGGACCTTATATGACTAACAAAAAGGGGTGGAGTCGGGGCGATTCTGCGCGATCATGAAAAACATTGAAGTCATGTCTAGGTAAAAGGATTATAACTTTCGCCAAAAAGACTAAAATCGACAAAACCTGACTGTGTAAAGAGTCGGAACAAAAAAAGCCAGGTAGGAAAGATAAAACTGCAGCCTGAAGGCTGATGAAACTTGAAAAGACAAAGACAAACTTGGAAGACATGGCCAAAAAGTGGTTGCAAGCTATGAAACGGCAGTAGACAAAGCGCATGGAAAAACCTTAAGCACTTTTCACGCCACTGAGAAACTGCAACTCATTTTCCGACAAACACAGGGTGCAGTCCAGATAGCAACAAATGCGAACAGCGTGGCGGCTACACCCTACGCTCTTGCAATTTATTTCCGCAACGCTTATATTTGGCTCGCAACACATGCTCTAGACACAGCCATGAAGCAATAATGTACCACTGTAGCATCTTTTAATTACCAGCCAGACAAGGGTGGCCATTGTTACATCTACATTTCCTGCAATGCTTGGCGAGCGGTCCAAAAATGGCTAGGTAATAACGTAATTATGCTCTTTGAATCTATTTTGCTGCACTTGTCTGTTCGACCAGTGTATCACTTCCCACATGCCACAGGCAGAGTAGTTGACACCGGTGAAACCGGTTCCTGTCAACAGCTAGTTCCCGCATCTCGTAATAAGAGTCGTGATTATGAAGAAACAAACCCCACTAGCGGATTTAGTTCTTGGACACTGGCCGCGGCGATCATAGGCTGTGAGGGCCTGCCAGGCCCTCGTACAGTTCCTCAGTGTGTTGAGCTCGCACGACAGGCTGTCGCTTTGCCGAAGCATTTTCACCTTTTGCTGTTGCTTATCACTCCCTTTTCTCCCTCACCTTTATATCCCCCATTCCTTTTGCCGCAGTGTAGGGCAGCAAACTGGTTAACCTCCTCGCCTTTCCTCCTCTTCTTGTTCTTCCTCCTCCTCCTAAGAAACAAAAGCAACAAGATGCATGGACTGCATTCAGCAACCAGCGCAGATTACTGGTCGTGATGTCCTACATCAAAGAATCAGACACCGTCTCAAAAAGTCGCGCCATATGCAGGAGTGGACGTTGTCTTCGCAGCGCCAAACAAACGCTTGTGCTTTTTGGCCAGAGGTCAGCAACACTAGAATTCTCCATGGGTGTGGGCGTACCAAAGACGAACAGTTAGTTTCCGGTGATGGGAGTGTTTTATACTTTGTGCCTGTGCCATGGGAAGAGATATATTTAGGACTAAGGGTTTATTCAGACCACGATGGGCGACTGAAAATCGGCTCGGTCCGCTTGGCGAGCACGAGAAGCGTCCACCTCGTTCTCCTCATCTTCTGCGTAGTCAACAATGGCGACCAAATCGAATAGGCATCACCTCTTCATGGGCGTCACATTCCTCGCTACGCAGCCGAAGCCCACAGGGCGAGTTAAAAATCACCGCGCGTGTGGCGGCGCTTGAGCTATGCAAGATGGGCCACTTCAGGTCGTGCAGAACTACGGCCTTGTGCCGTGAGACGCGCTATGCGGTGGTTGAGCTTGCTAATTTTCTCAATAATAACATAGGGTCCATCTTAGTGGCACAGAAGCTTGCGGGACAATCCCCGTTTTCTGAGAGGCCGCCGCAAGACCAAATCACAAGGGTTGTAAGACACGTGGCGGTGGTGGGCATCCTAGCGCGCTTTGTACCGATCTTGGGAGGCAAGGATACGAACGCGGGCAAGACGCCGGGCCTCTTGTGTCTCGGCAATGCAGGGATCTTCATGAGGCTAGGCAGAAAATGGCAGTATGGTATCGAGAGTGTAGCGTGGGGGGGGGGGGGGCGAGCATATAGTAAAAAGACGGGCCTGAAACTAGTCTCCTGGCACGCTGTTTTGAAAGCGTAGGTGGTGAACGGCAGGTCGCTGTCGCAGTTTTTGTGCTTTGAATCAACGTACACTGACAGCATTCGGACAGCAAGCACTGAGCGTTCGGCTCGTGCGCTCAGTTAGCCCATCCGTCTGGGGACGGTATGGCGAGGAATAGCGAAAATGCGGCGCGCAGGAACGGAGAAGCTGCTCCACGTCGTCAACGGCGAACTGCCGACCGCGGTCACTGATGATATCTTTTGGAGGTCCGTGGCGGAGAACTATGGAGCGCAACATAAAAGAGGACACGTGATATGCTGTATACGAAGGTAGGGCTGCCATTTCGCAATAACGAGAAGGGAATCAACGCAAACCACTATCCAGCGGTTGCCTTGATAGGATTTTGGTAATGGACCCAGGATATCTATGGCTACTTGCTCGAACGGTGCGGCCGGTGCTGTCACAGGGTAAAGCTGACCAGATACAACGCTAGTGGGGCGCTTGTATTGTCGACACTAAGCGCAGCTGGCGACGTACCGCTGAGTAGTGGCCCGCATTTTCGGCGAATAGAAGCGTGCCTGAATACGATGCAGCGTGAGTGCCGACCCAAGGTGTCGAGATGTAGGGTCGTCATGCATGGCCTGCAAGACAGAGGTGCACAGCCTCTTCGGAACTGCCAGGAGGAAGCGTTGGCCTGTATCAGGATAGTTTTTCTTCCATAGGAGACCATATCGCACAAAGAAATGGTTTCCACCGGAGGGGTCTTCAGATTCCGCAAGGACAGACCGTAGGGTTTAATTTTCCTGCTGTTCCGCTTTGAATGTGGTGAGATCAGTAAAAAAACGATGACATTGATGCGACGCAGTGGCCAAAATTACGGTGTTGACTCCGTGTCAGGAAGGGGCAACCACGAAATACAGTCCTCGTCAGCGTGCCGGCGAATGCTCTTGTAGGCGACTGTGTAGTCAAGCTCTTGTAGCCCGAGAGCCCACCGTGCAAGTCGTCCACATGGGTCACAAAGGTTAACCAGCCAGCGGAGGGAATGATGGTCGGTGACGATGGAGAATGGGCGGCGGAATAGATATAAACGGAGACGCTGCGTGGCGAAGACGACGACGAGTCATTCCTGCTCGGAGACCCTACAATTGAGCGAGCGAGCGACTCGCATACGCCACAACATGCTCTTTGTTGTCGCAGCGCTGGACGAGCACAGTGCCGAGACTAACACCGCTAGCGTCCGGATGAATCTCCGTGGGGGCGGAGAGATAGAAGTGGCGAGGTAGAGGGTGGGACGTGAGAAAGAATTTTATTTGCCAGAAGGCGGAGTGGCACTCAGGGGTCCACTCGAGACCCACATCTTTCTGTAGCAGGCCTGTCAGGTGGTATGCGATATCCGGAAAGCGATGAATAAAGCTGCGAAAGTATGAGGATAAGCCGAAGATACTTCGCAACTCTTTGTCAGACGGCAGTGGCTTGTACTACTCGACAGCTGCAGTCTTGGCTAAATCAGGTCTGACGCCATCTTTGTCAACGAGGTGTCCAAGCACTAACGCTTGACGCGCACCAAAGTGGCACTTGTTGGAGTAAACCACAAGGCCAGCTTCGCCCATACAGTTTAGGACGAGAGCTAAACTGTCGCTGTGCTCACTGAACATCTTTCCGAAAATGACAACATCGCCTAGGTAGCACACGACTATTTCCCATTTCACACCATGGAGTGTATTGTCCATATATTGGTTAACATCTCCTTCACATATTCGTAGATGACGTTGCTTTTACACGGTGACACTCTGTATGGCTTTTGTCGGATCAGATGTGAGGCGCCAGTGTCACCCATGTGCAGGGTCCGAGACGAGGGGATGGAAGATGGGCCGCCGGGCTGTGAAAAGTCAAACACAGCGGAGTGTCGCTGGAGGATGGTGAACAGAGCACGATACCGATGCGTGGAAAGCGAGCTGTATATCATGCGAAGTATCTGCGACTCGTCGTAAAGCTGTGGCGCTGCTGCGCACAAGAGGTCGGTAACCAAGGCAACGCATATCGGCGAGTCGTGGCTGCATGACGCAAGCTTTAGGCATTCAGGCAGAACTATAGATTCTGTCGAACAATTCACTGTCCACAGTTCAGTGCGTCAGTTGGTGACGGAAACCATGGCATGAGGAACCAAGATACTTTTCTTCATGCGGGTCAAATGGGACGGCTCCAATGTTGCATCAAACCCGTTGATAGTGGTTTCGTTGCAGGAAACCGGTACGCATACAGCCGAAGAAAGAGGAACGACAGTATCTCATGTAACACAAACACACTCTCTCCACTGCACGAGACTTCCACAAGAGCAGTGGTGAAACATTTACCGACGCTGAGCTCACCGGTGTGACAGTTAGCGCCACACATCTTCAAAAAGTCGAGGCCAAGAATAACGTCTTGCGTCGGCCGGGCGAGCACTGCCATTTCCGTGCTGAACACAATATCACCCAAGGAAACCGTAACACTACGCACTCCAACTGCATGCAAAGGTTCGGCACTCACACTACAAAACTGGACATTTTTGTCCCATCGAAACAAAACCTCACGTCCGAGGAGACACTTAAACACAGCACTCATAACTGAAACAGTAGCCCCGGTATCCACTAAAGCCATCAGAGGTACACCATCCACTAGCAAATGCACTTTGTTCTCCAACATAACATCAGGCAGGGATATCACTTCCAGCGGCAGACATTTAGCGACCTCACCCCATTGGTCGCGCCGACTAGTTTTCCGGCGGAGGCGAAGAAGAGCGGCGTAGAGGTGATGGAGATCGAAAAGTGCTGAAACCTGGAGGTGGTGTCACATTTCTATCCGATGCCGGCGAACGATTCCGCATTTGTGCAGGACATAGGTTGCCGCAATCAGGCGGGTAGGATGATTACCTAAAAGGAACTGGTTAGTAATATGGCCGTGAAGGACAGGCAGAAGAGCCGTAACGGGATGGATGTCGGCTGGGACAAAATCGCGAGATGTGGCCGGGTTGACCGCAGCGGTAACACACAAGACATGGACCAGGAGAAGGCTGCGCCAGCAAGTAATCGCTATACGATGGATTGGGTTGAAAGTATGTGGCTGACGTAGGCTGGTAAAAGCGGGATCGATGCTCCGGGGGCGATCGCGGTATGTTTCTCGGCCGCAGCCCTTGGGGTGCCCGGTGCTCCTCGAAGTGCGCTGTGTTAACGGCGGCTGGCGGAGTTGGGCGTGTGGGATACACAGCCGGGAGCGCTGAGGAATTCCGAGAAAGTTCTACCGGCCTGGTAAACTATACGCGCATGAGCTGGCGGATTGTGGAAGCCAGATCACACGACGATGGTGTGTCTACAGCTGCCACCGTTGTCAACCCGACCTAAATGTCCAAATTTCGGTGTGATGCGCGGTATTTTCAGTGTCTCAACGCGCGGCAGTCTTGGATGTCGCCGGACACGGACAAGAGACTTTCTTTTTGATGTAACTGTAGCTTGGTTTGGGCTAGTCGGTAACAGTTCTTAGAAAATTTTCTTTTCCTATAGGTAAATTATAGATGTTTTCGGCTAATCCTTTAAGTAAATGGCCGACTTTGTACTCCTCTGTCGTGACAGGAGAGACGACGTTGCATAACTTGGCAATTTCCTCAATGTACGGCGTAAATTTATCACCGGGAAGCTGAGCCTTTCGCGCAAGCGCATGTTCAGCCCGCTTCTTCTTCGCGACTGAGTCACAGAAGCACTTATTGAGCTCCTCTACAAAGCGGTCGCATGTCGTGAAAGAATCCTCGTGGTTGTCATACCACGTTAGGGTCGTGTCAGCGAAAACACGACGTTGGCAAGCCGGCCGGAGGGTTTCCACTTATTGTAGCGACTCACCCGTTGATAGTGGGTGAGCCATTCATCGACATCGTCGCTGGTTGAGCCCGCGAACGACCGTGGCTCCCGCTAATGCTGCCACTAGCTACTGGACACAGACTTCGAAGCGTCGCCGTCCAGGGATATCATGGGGACGGAAGACGGCAGACCAACAATGCGACGACTGCGGCGAATGTGAAGCTGGGGATCCGTCTTCGGAGGAACCTGAGGAGGCACCAAGATGTTAAGACCAGGGAATCTTTTCAGACCGCAACGGGTGACTGAAAACCAGCTGGGCCCGCTTGCCGAGCACAAGACGCATGCACCTGGTTCTCATCTTCTGCGTAGTGAGCGATGCGGACCAAATAGAATAGGCATCGCCTATTCATGGGCGTCACAATATATTGTCCAAACAGACAGGCGCATCAACATTGTACGCAAGCAACGCAATAACAACGTTGTTAACTTGACCATTCATGCTAACCAAGGTAAACATGACAAGAAATTTAAATATAACAACGTCAATTATTATAACTGTACTCTAGACTTCAATCGCTGCATAAATTAAGGCAGATGACAACGTAGTATGTTGAGTAAAATTACTGAAGCATTTCAGATGCACTAACCAAATTAACAATGTGTGAGCACACCTCCCCTGTGCTTGTTGAAAATGGAGCTGTAATTTCTGAGGGCCACGAAAAGTGCTTAGTTACTTTCGGCAGTTTTTTTCGCCATTTTTGTCGCCTTCGTCAATATTATTTTTAATGCTTTTATCCGTCTCTTGCCTACGGTTACATCTTTTTTACCTGGTTTCATTTGTCCAGACGCTTTAGACTTTCGGATTTCAGAACCTTTGGTTTTTTCGTGCCCTTAATAATATTTTCATGCTTTAGATGTCACTACACTGTGTTTCGGTGAACGCACAGCTTCGCCCAGGCTCCATCTCTTTTTGATAAACTTATATATGCCTAACTGCAAAATAAAATTTCAGTTGTTAGCCAGCGCATGTGTCTGTCCTTCCTTTTGTCCGTCGACCGTCTTGTTCCTAGTGCTGCCCCCTAAGCCCAAACGTCGCTCTGTAAGCAGTCGAGCTCCCAGTCCGCTGCTGAGAAAACATACACCTCGACTGAAGCCAGCGTCACCGTGAATTTCTCCCATAGTGTTACGAATATGTGACATCATTATAAATCGTTATTGAAGGCTGCTGGTTAGCTATAGGCAACATTTAGAAATGCGTGACTTTCTTTAGGGAGAAATATCCGTTCCTGTTCGCTGTTTTCTAAAAATGGCTGCTGCTGTGCTGCCTCGAAGAGAAAAAAGGGCAACCAAAGGCTGTTGGGCCGATAAGAGGGCCCTTCATTGCACCGTTTCGGCGTATGGTCCTTTCGACAGTCCAATGCGGCGGGGAAGAGCGCGATCATCGGGCCATTCCGGCGAAAGGACCGAATAATGTCTCTCTTCACGATTTCCTTTGCTTTCCCTGCAGGGGTGTCTGCCTGCTCTCCATCAGGCACCCGAGAATGCTTTCTGCGATGTGCTTGTATGCAGTTATATGGAGAGAACGACACGATAACGTTCCCCTGCTCGCACCTCCGCCTTAGTCTCTTCACCTTAGGGGCCCGAATATCAGCGAAAACTAGGCAGGAATGGCCTCGAGTCATAAGGTGCACCGCTGTTCCTAAGTGACTGCCGAGTTGTTTGATGAAAGCGCAGTTCTGCTGCTCACCGATAATCACTGAAATTACACAGAGGGTAAAGTTGTTTTGAGCCTATTTTGCGTACAGAATGCATATGTACAAGCATGCGTTAGTGACGAGGAAGTTGTTGGGAGGGACTGTACAAGCTCGCGCTAACAAGGATATTCCTAAGGGTTTCATAGATTGCACACTAAATAGCATAACCACTCCCCTCGAAAAACATAATTTAAAATACAAAGAACACAACACAAACAAAAGAAAAGGAAATCAAAATAAAGAGTGAGACAGCTTTTAGCACTCTAATTTTCTGCACCTAAATTTATGACTATGCTAGCATCAACTATTTAACCCTCAGAAGTGTGTGATCAAAAAAGGCTTGTCTGTTTTCAAGACTGACATGAAAGTTCTGCTATTCCTTGCACTGCCATGAGGTTCCCATGGTATTCGCTAAGTGTGCCTCCCCGATGGCTCAGTGGAAATGGCGCTCGGCTGCTGACTCGAAAGATGTGTGCTCGGCCCCGGCCGTGGCGGTCGGATTTCCATGAAGGTGAAATGCTAGGAGCTCCTCCGATGTGCGGTGTCAGTGGACCAGTACGGCAGGGTAAGACGCCTACAGTTTGCACCGGAAAAGTCCGAGTTGCTCATCCTGGCGAACCCGACGGCACCCCAGCGCAGAACATCATGGTGTATATAGACAACCACCCAGTACACAAACCCACGGAAATCAAAATACTAGGGCAGTATATCCCGCAGGGTCGAAAGAGCACCACAACTATGAAGAAGCTTACAACATTCACCGAGAAAATCTTCCGGATGATACATCGTATCAGAAATAATCACCTTGGCATGAAGGAAAGGGACACCATCCACTTAGTGCAAGCTTTCATGATCTATCGGATAATGTACGGGACGCCATTCCTTAACCTCTCCAGGTTTAAAATTGAAAAATTGGAGACACTGAGCAGGAAAGCCGGAAAGACGGCACTGGGGCTATCAAACCCTACGCAACGGCAAAGCTCATGACTCTAAGAATACAAATACCCTCAAATACATGTGGGAAGCGTAATGGCTCTCACGACTCAATAGGCTCGCACTCACAAAACCAGGCAAAGATCTGCTCGAAAAGATCCATATTAATCTGCCCTATACGATAGACCAAACGAAAGAGGTATCACACGATGTGAGGAGACGACTCAACGTGTACCCCTTTCCGCGGAATATGTATCCGGCATAAATCATCGAATGGAAAAAAATTAAGAGGGGAAGCCCTGCAGAAGAAATGGGACGAGGAACTTAACACCCTTGACGTGGACGTCACAGGAACAAAGAATGGAGTGATGACTATTGTGGTCTTAACGCCTTCAGGATCGATGGTGAACTGCGCCTCAATGAAAACATCAAGCCCCACTCGCGCAGAGGAAGCAGCTATTGCATTAGCTATTGAAGCTAACCCCAGCAGTGATTCCCAGAACGCCTGTCGCAACTTCAATAACAGATTAATTCACAGGTCAGGTATTTCATTGTTCATTGGGCATCCACCCAGCCAAGCCTCAGTCATCTGGTTTCCCGGTCACTTGGAGCTACCCGGAGGAAACGAAGCCACTCACAGGCATGCCCGAGCTCCTCTATACCGGTCGTCTCCCCCGGGTGACCATGAAGGGTGCTGCGACCTAATAGCTTCAGCAAGTGTATGCTGACAATCTCGCGCCAAACAGAACTGCAAGGAAGGAGTACCCGACACCACATAAATCGCTCAATAAGTCAGAAGAGAACACCCTTAGGAGACTACAAACCAACACGTAGCATACCCCACGCCAGTTAAGTTACACCAGTGGTACCCACTCTATACTCTAGTGCCCACACTGTGGACAGGTAGCTAATCTCTACCAAATGGTGTGGGCATCCCAATTTAAACCCACAGTTGATCCCCTCCCAGACCCCTCAGAGGAGCAGTGGGAGGCTATTCTCAGCGATGGTCCCGACTGTCCGCACTGGCTGGCAGGGAGGGCCAGCACCGCATCAATAACCAGTATACTACCGGACTAGGCGGCCCACCCTCATGTTCTACGAATATTCAGTAAATAAAGACGTTTTCAATCAATCAATCAATCAGTCAGTCAATCAATCAGCGCCCCGTTCGACCGGCCCTTTGCAACCACTCCCATGCCCAGCATCTCCTTTCGATCTTGTTCGGGTTGACATCTACGGATCTCTTCCCTGCATGGTCTCTGGGAACCATTGGATTATCGTCGGCGTTGGCCACCTTAGCCGCCATGCCGAGACAGCCGCCCTCCCTGCTGCACTGCCCGCGAAATTCCTATTTTCCTGCTGCATTATTTTGCTGCGCATGAGCTGCTAAGTGACAGAGACCGCGTCTCCCTTTCGCACGCCGCAGAAGCTCTGCTTGCCGAATGTCGCATTGAACAGGGGCAATCAGACTTCGAAGCTACATGGATCCGCGTGGCCGCGTACCTGCGTAGTGCCATTGCATCTAACCCGTTCATAAATAAATGCAGAATGGCGCATGCAAAGAGCAACCTCGACGTGCTCATCATCATCGTCATCAGCCTAACTACGCCCACTGCAGGGCAAATGCCTCTTCTATGTTTCTCCATTAACTCTGTTCTTTGCCAGCTACGCCCAGCGTATGCAAGCAAACTTCGTATTCTCATCCGCCCACCCAACTTTCTTTCTCTGCCTGTTACGCTTGCCTTCTCTTGGGATCCGCTCCGTTACCCTTACGGAACAGTGTTATCTTCCTTTCGCATTACATGCCCTGACCAAACCCATTCCTTTCTCTTCATTTAAACTAGGATGTCATTAACCCGCGTTCCCCGCAGGGGGCGCCTGCAGCTTGCAGCCATTGGGGAGTGGCGACACCACGGGTTCCCGAGCATCCGCAGGGACATCCCCGCAAGGGGATGATGGTGAAGAGTGCATCACCACGGACCCCAGCACCCGCGCCTAGCCGTGCGTGGCATCGCCGTGTCCGGAGAACAGGGGATCCTGGTGGTTGAGCCGATGCCGAGCGTTTGGACTCTTAAGGCCCTTCGGTGGGGGCAACACACCACTTTGGCCCCAGCTTCCCGTAGACGGCACCTCCGGCCTGACCCGACGGGGGGAATCGGCAGTCGCCTTTTCCTATGATCCCCTCCATCTTTCACTTTCCTAAATCTGTCTCACAACTCTCCTATATCCTACTCACTTCTTAGATTTTTTTTCCTGGCGGCGAGGGTTAACCTTGCGTTTTCAACTACCCTGAGTTGTGTCATATTTGGTTATAGTTGAGGTTTACAGCTTGCGTGGGCAGGACTTGCTTTCAAGTTCCTGTCCCGTCCCCTTGTTGGACTCCGTGGTGGGTGTCTGGCACCATGACCGAAAAACTAAAATTTTTATGGCTCCCCCCTTATCCAAACCTGATGGTTCTCTAAAAAGAGGGTGGAACGTAGCAGCTGATTTTTTCTCAAAAAAGAGACAAACATTTCCAAAGTTCCACGTAATCCACTGTGAAAGTGACGAAATACAGGGAAGAATAATATCCCCATTCCTTGTGTCAAAATGCTTAACCCATACCTTGGGTCCTTGCTACAAGGTCTCAAAAATGGGCAGCGGCGACTTACTTCTTGAACAGCGCGACAGCATCCAGTGTTCCAAACTCTCAAACATTGCGTCTATAGGTGACATCTCTGTCTCTGTAACCCTGCACCGATCTCTAAACACTCCCCGAGGTGTAATCTTTGAATCTGACTTTATCCATCTCACAGAAGCCGAAATGCTTGAAGGGCTCACCGTCCAGAATGTAATCGACGTTCACCGAATCAAGATTCGCAGAGATTAGAAAGAAATAGATACCAAACACATGTTCCCCACATTTAACACCAGTACCTTGCCCGAAACGATCGAAGTTGGATACTTGAAAGTGAACGTCAGACGTTATATACCCAATCCCCGCTGATGTTTCAACTGTCAGAAGTGCGGCCACGGATCACAAAGTTGTCGCGGCCGCAATACCTGCGCGAAATGCGCTTCGAAAGACCACCATTCTGAGGAATGTGACGAAGCACTGCGCTGCGCAAACTGCGAAGGAGGCCATGCTGCGTACTCCAGGGCGTGTCCGTCCCGGAAAAAAGAAAAAGAAATAATTGCCATAAAGACAAAGGAAAACATTCCACTCAAAGAAGCAAGGAGGTGTTTTGCGCTTACCAACACATTCTCTTTAAAAGCAAAACCCAACTTCGCTGATGTGGTGCGCGGGGTCGTAGCACCACACAGCACTACGGCACCTGCCGAGGCCGCTTTCACAGAGCCTATGGCAGGGCCATCCATGCCCCAGGCAGGGACAGCGAAGGCTGCTCTGCTACCCTCAAAACAGGGAGCGCCGGTCCATGGGTCGGCATCCCGCAGACCCCCCCGTCGGGAGAGGCCTGAAACTAACACACGGCTCCTCCGCGGTCGTTCAGCACCTCGCTTGAGGTGATAGATACAACACCCACTCCGCCTCCATTACAGACGCGGAACAGCTTTCTTGAGCAGAAGAAAAGACAGGCCCCTCATAACGGGCCCACCACATAAGTAAACCCCGCTTCATTTCTTCTCAAAAACATAAACATGGCTTTTTTTTAATTCAGTGGAATTGCAGAGGACTTATACCGAATCACAGTGACATAACACATATTTTAAGGTCACTGTTACCCACAGTTTTACGTCTTCAGGGAACCAATCTTGGTTCACAACATGTGCATATCCTAAAAAACGGATTGAGCTCAATCCGTGGCAAACAACGTGAGTCGAACTTCAAAGCGCGTTCCTCAACAGAAAAAGGTTGTCAGCTACCTAAAACGACACCGCTTAATGATAGTACAGTCCGACAAAGAGGGTGGTTTTGTTCTGCTTCCCAAAGGAACGTATGAAGAAAAAGCTATTCAAGCAATCCAGAAAAATTTCAAGAAGACCAAATTTAAGAAGAGAATACAGAAGGCTACAGCGCTCAAGTTGCTGCAGGATCTTCACCTGGAATCACTTGCGAGTAGTGTCAAAAATTCGGATACTTGCACCCTGGAAGCATTCTTCTCTTGCAAAACGCACAAGCCCGATTTCCCGTTTAGGGCTATAGTTTCAGAAAAGGGAAGCTGGCAGTCAGCTATAGGAGACTACCTCCAGAAGCAGCTGGCGACATTGACGATTGAAGACCCCTTCCTTGTTAGGAGCTCTCACAAGTTAGCCGAAGAACTGAAGCAAGGGCTCAGCATGACTTCACCAGCCACCTTCGGGTTCTCCATTGACATAGAAGATCTTTATTACTCCATACCCCACAAAGAACTGTTTAAGGAGGTTAGATCCATAATTGAGGATTCGGGAGAAGTGCCTTTTCAAAACAGGGCGGGTGTGAACATCGACCGTTTCTTAGCCCTTTTTGAGTTTTATCTACAGTCAACTGCCATTAATTTTAACAACCGGTTTTACACACAAAAAGCAGGAATATGCATCGGGTCGTGCGTAGCTCCCGTTCTTTCTGACATTTTTCTTTCCTGCATTGACAAAAGCTTGCATAGCTTACTTCCTAACCTACGCATTTTTAGATATGTTGACGATTATTTGGTGATAATGGACAAGCCGCGTTTTATCTATTGACGAAGCTCTTGCTGATGTTCTCGCATCGTTCAAAACGGTTGCAAAAGGCTTAAATTTTACCTTTGAACTCCCTAGTGGAAACTGTATACAGTTCCTTGACCTGAGAATTCATTTCTTGGAAGGGCATATATGCTGGATGTACAATCCTAGGTCACAAAAGGCACTCCTCCCTTACAGTAGTGCTCATTCAAAAATAATCAAAAGAGCAATAGCCATGAATTGCCTCAATTCCTCTTTGGAAAAGTCATGTCATCATCATATGTTTGAAAGTGTCCAAGTGCAAACTGAGCGATTGCGCATGTCAGGCTTTCCTCCAGATTTATTGTCAGCTGTTGCAGAGACGCTGCTACAAAAGAAAAAGTGCATCAAAAAGACAGATAAGCAAGACCAGAAGCTGCCAACTCAAGTAATTCCATATCTTCACAGAGTTTCTCATAATCTTAAGAAAGTTGGAAGCAGATACGGTGTTAACGTGCTCTTCTCCGCCCCAAGCAAGCTATCAAAAGTTTGCCCAATGATGATTAGTAAGAAAAGGCCGATTTGCACTATAAACCACCAACTTGTTTTCACCCGTTGCACTACTAAGGTAGTGTACAGCATTCCGCTCACTTGCAATAGAGTGTACATTGGTCAAACGGGACGCTGTTTTAATGAGAGAGCTAGGGAGCAATATAATCTGGTGAAAGAAGGGAAAAGTGGCCATCTTGCTATCCACTGCCGGGATTGTAAGTGTAAACCCATATTTCGGAAAGCTAAAATTCTTGGGCGTGGAAGAGACCGGATGGAAAGAGAGATTATTGAAGCATATCACATCAGAAAAGCAGGTGATCAGTGTGTCAGCACCGCTTCCTTGTCTCTTCTTGATAATGAAATGGCGTTTTTGAATCATTGCGGTTGATTGCCACGAGGCGATAGTAGTGCTGTACTTAAGCTTGGTATTCTCAATAAAAATCAGTTGGAAGGGCAGCATTCGTCCTGTCGTATGTGTCTTTTTCGTCCCAGTTTTTTCGTGCTGCTTCGTTTTCTCAAGATTGATAACTGCCATTACGAGGGGGCAGCAATTCTAAATTGTCGACGTTTGTGTCAAGTTATATCTTTGAAAATGTGATGATCAGTATTTATTGCTGGAGAAAAGAACCATTGAACAATCGCCCTGAGGTGCGGCGAAATTTTAAAGGCGTATAGACTTAAAGAAATCAACTCACAATCGAGTACTCCGCGTGTGTAAGCACGCCGGTCTCCTAAAAGCCAGATGTAACATACTATGATTCACTTAACTCACTTTCTTATTTTTATTTGCCACTTTAAACAGGCGCCGCTTTTTCCACGATCTGCACATTGAATATCCACGATAAATTGTAGCCTACTTCCATGTGCGAGATAGGATAACTAAGTTTCATGAAGTGGAGACTGGCAAACTGACAGAGACCAATATGAGCGAAGGCATTTTTTCTGGCCTTCAATAAAACCCTGGAAACACTAAAAGAAAAAATGAGAAATTAGAAACTTGGTTTACTTGTGGCCACATACAAAATAAGGTGTTGCTTTATTGTCACTTACATTGCTGGACAAGTACCTGTGAACTTGTTTCCTTGTTATTACTTAAATACGCCGTTTGGAACCTTTTCTGGACAGGTACAGAGGCTAGGGTAAATCTCTAGAATAATAAGAAATCCTGGTCTAAAAGAAAGTTCTGATCAGTTCATTATTATCGTCAGCCCGACTACGGCTACTGAAGGACAAAGGCTTCTCCCATATCTCACGAATAAATTCTATCCTGTGCCAGGTCCGGTGACCGTATACCCACTAATTGATTAGTTTCCTCCGCCCACCTAACTCTTCTTCCCCCCCCCCCCCTCCCGTTACGCTTGCCCCTAAAGCCTTGCATACCATTTTGCTTCGGCGAAAATCGCTCAGCACAAAAGTTGATCAGGAAGGGCGTCACCCTAAGCACACAATTTATACTTACCTTTTGTAGCGTGAACTACACTGGCTGAGGTTGAGCAGATTCACGTGGCTCCTGGAGAGCCGTGCTGCACATGCTCGCGGAGCAGTGGCGTCACACGGCGCACAACTGGCGCGCCGGAGCGGCCGCCGACGCCGCGCGCGCCTTGTCGGTCTGGACATTCCAGAGGAGTGAAGTCATAGCCGCGGCAGACGCACTGGTGCCGGCGCGTGCCCAGCAGCCTCCGTTGCGCAGTAGCCAAGTCTGTCGCTGCGCCGGAGCCGCTTGATAGCGCCTCTCATTTTGTGCGCATGCGCTGAGGTATCAGTGGGGGTATACATATAGTGGGGCGTTTGCCAGTGTGGTATAGCCATGGAGAAGGAGAGCTAAATTGCTGCTCAGCGACAATTGATGCTCAGGGGCTCAGGGCAGCTCACGATACGTATATCCTGGCATAGCCGAGCTAAGCCACTGCTAATTTTTTTTTCATGCTCTAGTAATGAAAAACTCGCACTGTGAAATGGCCACCCTTGCAATACTGGCAACTTTCTTGTGCCTACTCTAAAACGTCGAAGTCTTCAATGTCTCTGCATTGAAATATCTACTGTAACGTTATATGCGTTGATTAACCATTCCGCTAAGATGGTTTGTCTTGTACCGAAGTACTGAGAAAGAAAAATCGTTTTCTTCGTTCTCTGTTTCTTGCTGTGATTACGAGGTTTTGACTGCGAAAATGAACAATTCTGTTTTCTCTGTATGTTATCGCCCGCCCGATGGAAATGTTGAAAACCTTTTTGCGTTCTACGAAGAGTTCTTATCGTTTATTTCTGAGGCTGGTTACTTTGTTCTATCTGCTGGCGACTTTAATATTGATTTGTTTGGAGATTCAGCAGCCAAAACCACTATGAATATGCTCATTACTTCAAACGGGTGCTCAAACCAAATCAGTTTGCCTACTAGGATCACAGAACATAGCGAAACTTTGTTAGACCTAATTATTACTAACTCGGTCAGTGAAAATAACATTGCGGGTGTGATGACCTGCGACTTGAGTGACCACCTTCCCACCTTCATAATATTAGATAGACACAATCATCATAGTAAAAAACAATTTATAAATGTTCAAATAATAAATCCTACTCGCCTAGATGCCTTCAGGAATGACGTGCTAAATTCTGATTTCGAATATCTTCTTGCGATTAATTGCGCTGACAAGGCGTATAACATGTTCGTTGATCACATCGCTGAAATATATAAACGGCATTTTCCGCTTAAGCATCTGAAACTTGGTAGGAAAATACGGAAGGCTTGGATCACGCCAGAGCTCATTAAAAAGATCAATGAGAAGAATACTATGTACCATCAGTTTATAAAAACTAAAAATCCCCCAAAACTTAAGGAGTTTAAGATAAACCGAAATCAGCTAAATAAAGAAATAAAGTTAAGCAGACAAAACTATTTTCATGCGGAACTTGACGCCTGCTCTCGTAAGCCTGATCTTTTGTGGAAAAAGTTGAACACTGTTTTAAATCGCAGTAACTCGTCCTCAAAAACAGATAAACTTAAAATCGGTGAAGTCGAGATATCCGGTTGCGCTCTGGCAAACTTATTTTAATAACTATTTTGTGCAGTGTGGTGATTATTTTCCAGTGTCTGAATTTTCAAGATTCATGCCCCCTAGTAACCAATCTACTTTCTTTCTTGAGGCCGTTAGCGAAGAACAAGTTCGGTCTGTTTTTATGTCTCTTCAAAATAGCTCTAGTTGTGACGTTGAAGGTATGCAAATTCGACCGCTTAAACATATTATGGATCTTACCGCACCGACTCTTACCCATATATTTAATCTTTGTTTTTCAAGTGCCGTTTTCCCACAAAGAATGCAGGTGGCTAAGGTTACGGTATTGTTCAAGAAAGGTGATCGAAATGACATCAAGAATTATCGCCCTATCTCAGTGTTGCCAATACTTTCAAAGGGTTTAGAAAAGATTATTCATGAGCGCCTTTCAATTTTTTTTCAGAAATATGACCTTTTAACCCCAGCTGAATTTGGATTTAGAAAGCATAGGTCCACGGAGCTAGCCTTGATAGAACAAAAAGAGTTTATTTTATCACAGTTTTCAAGTAAGATGGTTGTACTGGGCCTGTACATTGGTTTCACGAAAGCATTTGACTGCATTGTTCATTCCATTTTACTCAAAAAACTTGAATTGTATGGAGTGCGTGGCCATTGCTGGAATCTTATAAAATCTTAACTTGGCTATCGGCGGCAGTATGTTCAAATAGGTGAGCACTGTTCCGACCAAAAACCGATTGCAAGAGGAGTGCCTCAAGGCAGCATTCTTGGACCTTTTCTTTTTAATATCTACATAAATAATCTGGTAAATACATGCGCTGTAGCCAAATATATATTGTACGCCGACGATGCCAGCATATTTTTTTCCGCTACAGACTGTGAGCAAGTCAGCTATATAGCAAACTCCGCCCTTGTAAAACTTCTGGAATGGTCTGTAGCAAATAAGTTAGAAGTTAACACCAACAAAACTAAGGCTGTGCTATTTAGACCGAAATCAAAGCAGGTAAATATGAACGTAGATCTTATCTATGGCACCAGAAAAATAGAAATAGTAAGTAGTATTAAAATTCTTGGGGTCACGTTTTCGCAAAATATGCTGTGGGATATTCATGTAGATTCTGTTTGCACTAAATTGTCAAGTGTCGTTGGTATTTTATCCAGATGTAGGTCTATATTACCTTTCAGCGTAAAAAAGCTGATATATAATTCTCTTTTTTACTCTCACCTCTCTTACTGCTTTTTGGTATGGGGGTCTAGCACAGTAACAAACATAACAAAGGTGTACGTCCTACAAAAAAAGATAATTAGGCTTATTTTTGATGTCCCCTACAATTCTCATACACATGCTCTGTTCATTAAAGCAGCTATAATGCCTGTCTGGAAATTGTTTAGCTATAGACTAATTGTTGCCTTTAAGTACGAATTAAAAGAAAATCGAAATTTCTTTCGCAACCTAGCCAAGCTAGAAATAAAGCCTACATCCTACACTATACGTCAGTCTGAATACTGGAAGGTGGTCACTCCCCGTGCTAACTATTCTATGGGTACACTATCGTACATTTTGCCTAAACTTCTTAATGATCTGAATAAATGTGGAATTGATTTAGGTCGCACTACAGTTCGTGAACTGCGCCACGTGATATGTCATGTTTTTGAACAATTCTAATATTGATTTCCTTGTGATACATTAAATCGAATCAATTTTGCGTTTCTGTATGTTTGTATTCCTGTATGTTTCATGTATGCTCCTGTACTGCCTTGTAGAGGGGACCGTGGGCTCTAGTCAAGCTGTTCAGCAGCTTTTACCCACGGCCCCTCCATCGTTTTGATGGAAATAAAGCTATTATTATTATTATTATTATTATTATTATTATTATTATTATTATTATTATTATTATTATTATTATTATTATTATTATTATTATTATTATTATTAATATTATTATTATTATTATTATTATTATTATTATTAATATTATTATTATTATTATTATAAGGCCATAATAAAAGCCTTCAATAGTACCTTCGTCCCTGTTTTAACCGCGATATTTAATAACTGTTTGAAAAATTCTGCCTTTCCCCGCGTGTGGAAAACGGCGCGTGTTTTCCCTGTCTTCAAATCAGGAAACAAATCTGATGTTTCGAACTACCGCCCCATTTCTCTTCTTTGTGCAACCTCTAAGCTTTTTGAATTAGCTTTGCACAAAGTACTTTCCTTCCACCTCAAACATGTAATCATACATAATCAGCATGGTTTCATAAAAGGTCGTTCTACTACAACTAACCTTGTGACTTTTATGACGTATACATCAGCTGAAGTCCTTCAGAGGAGTCAGGTAGACGCTGTGTACTGTGATTTGAGCAAAGCTTTCGACGTTGTTACTCACTCATTACTTCTTCAAAAGCTTCTGCTGCTTGAGATCGACGTTTCAATTGTAGCCCTCTTACGCAACTATCTTCTTGATCGGTCCTGCTTTGTCAGTGTAAATGGACAGACCTCATTTGTTTACACTCCAACCAGCGGAGTTCCTCAGGGCTCGGTATTAGGCCCGCTTCTGTTCTCTGTTTTTATCAATGACGTTTCCTCCGTGGTCAAAAACTCCTCGTTTCTCCTTTATGCGGACGATATAAAAATGTTCAAGGCAATACATACCCTTCACGATTGCTTGTCATTGCAATCGGACATATCCGCCTTCTCTGATTGGTGCTTGAAGAATGGGCTCACTCTGAATTCATCTAAAACCAAAGTTGTCTCATTTACGCGTAAAACGCACAGTCTTCTCTATTCTTATTCTGTGAATGGTAGGCCGCTGTCCAGGGTTGATGAAATTAATGACCTCGGCGTACTTTTCGACCGTAGCCTCAGCTTCTCCTCTCATACAAAACGCATTGCTCTACGGGCTATGCGTACACTCGGCTTCATCTGCAGGCTTTCGAGAGAGTTTCGATCCCAACTCCCTTTCTTAAAGCTCTACCTCTCCATATGCTTGCCGCTTTTGGAATATGCGTCTGTTGTTTGGAACGGCACTTGCCAGTCGAACTGTGAAAAAATCGACAGAGTTCAGCTAAAGTTTTTACGCATATTTCAACATCGGTTTTCTTGCAAAACTTTCAGCTCTCGTCCCAGACGGAGTAACTCACTGCAGCTTCCTTCTCTTAGCTGCCGTCGCGTGAGGGCAGATATAATTTTCTTGTATAAACTTCTTCATGGTCACATTCTATGCCCTCAGCTCCTAGCGCGTATCCTTTTGCGTGTACCGCGAAAGAGCATAAGGGAATTCAGACCATTCCAAGTTTCTGCGCTCCTGCACTCCCTCTCCCCTCTGAACAGCATGCAAAAGTTGTTTAATTCTCTTTGTCCTCACCTTGATATATTCGAAAATTCTCTCCCTTCCTTTATATTGAATGTCCGTGACGTTCCACTTTGAGCACTCTTTTTCTCATACATAACTTCCCCTTTCATGCATTTTGTCTTTACTACACTTGTGCGTTTGCACCGGTATTATATTGCTTTTTCTCTCCTTAATTGTACATCACGTATACTTGTTTTCATTAATATTATTTCTTTAATACTGTGTACTCACGCCTGATTGTCTGTAACGCGTTCCCTAATTACATTTCTTATTGGGTATGATTGTATTTCTAGCTTGTATTTCAGAGATCTCTTATTCGTTCATATTAGTATTGGCTTTATTCTTGTTTGTATTTTGATATATGCTGTACTTAGCTGTTATCGGTCGTTCTTGTGTTCATTCTCTTTGTTTATTGTTTTATTAGATATTTCTATGTCTGTTGCCTGTTCTAGCTGTTTTCATTTACCGCTGTTCTCGCTGTTTCCTTGTTTTCGCTTTTTTTTCTATCGCCTTTACTGCTGCATTACCTCCCCTGAGTGTCTTCCTTTGTAGTGAAATAAATGTACATTTTGTGCGTGTGAATGGTGTACCAGCACCAAGACCTTTGGGTTGTTCCTGGGCACCGAAAAAATAAATATTGATTGATTGATTGATTGATTGATTATTATTATTATTATTATATGTACTCACGAATGGAACAAGAGCCGTTAAAATACTTTTACTGTTTTTCATTTCATTGGTTTAGCTGGTCTCGAGGAAAATTTAGATTATAATGGCTCCTATTGGAGAGATGACAATCGTTTGGGCAACACGACAGGTTTTTAAAGTTGCAACTTGTTGGAAACAGCATGCTTAAGTGTCACGCTCTGCTCCATTGTGCAGTCATTGGCAGCATTTTATTACATATGCCAGCTTCACGTTGTGCTAGAATAAGGCATTAAAAATGCGTTCATTCGGATTCTTTATATACAAACATAGGTGACCTTAAAAACTAGAAAACGCAAGCAATAGCCACAGTTGGGATTTTAGAATTTCTTTGGCAGAACTGGAAACGTTTTGTGCGAACTATTGATCAAACCTATTACACAAATCAAGCCAGCTAGCTGGTGTGCATCAAATAATATGTTTTTACTGCAAATAGCAGCAACGCGCAAACGGGTCCTGTAAAAAAGCTACATTAGTGTGTGCTTCTAACATGCGTTTTGGGGCGAAATTATTCATTCCACATGTCCAGTAATTTCGCACAAAAATTTTGAAAATTGAAAAATTGTAAGGTACGGTTACGGTAACATTGTAGGTAATGATTCATTCTTCTGATATGTAGCAAAACTTTTTCTTTTAAAGTATTTCCATCGGTGCATCGAACAGTTAAGAGTCCCATGGAAAACCAAAGGGGAAAGCTTTTGATGATAGCATGAACGTTAATAGGAAAAAATTGAAGAGTGCCGTCAGGTGATCTGGTATATGTTGATTGTTAGAAAAAAACCTTACATTATATGAGACAATGGCATTCATAAATGATTTTTCGTTCAAATATGCTTTTGTCCAGAATTGCTGGGTATGCAAATAAATGTTCGGAGTTGCCATTGGCCAAAAATCACACATTTTACGAGTATTTCAGATTGCCAAGGTGAACTAGCGAGTGCATTGTTGCAGTGCACACAAAAAAACTTAAACCTTTTAGCCTGAAAGCACGCTGTCGCAACAAAAGAAAAAACTTCATGCAAACAGTGTCTGACAATGCTAAAATTATCATATCAATAAATCCCCTTCGGTAGCCGGCGATGCCATTCAGTAGCAATGCACATGCTGTGTGCACAGCGGCACCGTACTTTCTATTGTTCTCATTGAGTTTTCAGCTCAGATATTTGGCAGGGATGCATTCCATGCAAATTTAATTTAAACTCTACAGACAGACAGCAAAATATTAAACCAATATTCTCTGTGTCTAGCTACCAAAGACAAAAAAAAAAACAATCTGGACAGCCTAAAGGGGCCTTGAAAACGTAAATACCAAGATTACGAAAAGCGTACCAGCTGTCGGTATTCAACCTCACGTCACCGCATAGCAAAAATATTTACGCCTGCCTCACTAACACTGAAGATATCGGCGATTAAAAATGATATTCCTCCTGTCCCCTCTTATCTCCCCTAAACTCATGGCCGCCGGAACTCTAAAAAAAAAAAACAGGCCGGGACTATGCCCCGCTGGCCCCGCCTACGAAAACGTCACGTCGGTCGGCCCGCCTTGCCTGCTTGCGGTGGTGAGCAAGTATTTCCGCTGCCGCGGTGGTACGCACATCGACGTAGTCTGCGATTTTTCTGCGGATCCGGAGCTCTAAAAGCGGCTGCGTGAAGCTACCGCCGCTATGGATTACGAGCCATACGCGTTCACGCCATTTCGAGACCCGCAGTTCGACGACAAGAGCGACTCGTCGGCGGGCCCACCAGATTCCGCCAGTGGCAGCGAAGACGACAGCGTTCCATGGTGCGTTCTGTGACGGACGGACTTCTAGTTTGCGCGCTAAGGCACATAAGTTTACTTCTTTCATGAAATACCGCTTCATGCTTGCCTAGGCGCCTTAGCAGGTACAGTTGCGGCTGCCGCGAGAGTATGCCCACGGTCGACGAGCAGTTTTGTTGCCGCATCGTGCCACAGGTGTTGAATGAGCAGGGCGAAGGCTGCAGAACCGGGCACCCCGCCTTCGAGAGCGTATGCTGCACGCCCCAAGTACTGCGGGCTGTGTACATAGCTCTGGCGGAGGAAAATGAAGACAACGCAAGGCATGACGACGATGTGTTTAACCTAAGTCAACTGTAGCAATGTGCAAGCGTCGCACGAGAGGTGCGCGGATTTGTGACTCACTGTAACGCTTATTATTTTCAGGCAAAACCGCTTCGTCGCGTACCGCCTCTTCCCTAACAGGATTTGGGGCAGGCTGGGAAAAGGCAACAGGGTAGTGCTGCCCGCCAGCGTCGTCGCCCGGATTCGTCGCCACTTCCCTTCGCCAAGCTACACAGGGTTCAGGCTCCCTCCCCTTTAATCCGAGGTAATTGCCGCTTCGCTGTATGCTGACCCTTTTATCACGTGTGTCTGGCACCCAGCGAATAGTGATTACGTGCCAAATGACCATTACCTTTATAGTGGCCAAACATGAAATGGTGTTCAACGAGCGCGAAATGAAGCGATTTACTTCGTCAGGCTTCTGTTCTGTGTTAGTGTTGAAGAAAAGACATTTCATTTCTATAAAGCGTTCCAAAATATTGCCTGTTTGTCGCGGAACTTCCAGACGAGCAGGCAATAAAGTACTGAAACTAACCATGAATGTTATAATACTCATTAGGAAACATTTTCAAATTTATCTTAAAAAGACATGCCTAGGTAACAAAGCACTAGGAGGGAGGCAACCCTAAGCGCATCACCAATAAGATGCCACCCTTGGACGAGGTCTGTATCGGCATGGGCTTCTCAGCGATAATGATTACATTGAATTCCGGAGAAACAACATTGACATCACCGGTACATCAAATAAGTTTTCCGTAGGCTGCATAGTACAGTAATAAAGAAAATGCCTTATTGTTCATTTCTTCATTTCATTTTTCACTCAACAGAAAAGTTTGATGACATACTTGGATCAACAGTTCTAAGAAATCTGGTCTGTGGTTTGGTTCGTAGCGATGTACACCTGATGAATGTGCTGGTGTTGCACGGACATATAAGCCACGCAAACATTTGATCACAAATTAGTGGCCTCCCTCCTTCATGCATGCTGTTGTCCATTCTCACATATGCTTATAGTGTCCATGCTTGTTCTCTTTGTGTGGAACATTTTTTTACGAGTATACTTGCTGGTCATTAAATGCCTGTTCTCGTTCCAACTCCTCAACCATTTGTTATATCCGTCTGCTAGACCTCGCATGTAATGTTGCACACCACTGAAAGAGGATGCTAAAATTAACACGCAGACGCTCGTGCTGAGAAGGCAACGCAGGTAGACCATCGCTACCATGTGAGTGCTTATAATGATGCAACGTAAGAGTTTATAAGGGTTTGTTTATTGACACTACTTGCTGTCTGTGGATGACAACTGAACCCGGCACAGCACACATGCATTCTAGTAAAGGTAATGCAGGCGTAGCACTTATGAGACTGCAACTCTTGTTCCTGTGCTTGCTGAGCTGGAAAATGAATTTGAATTTGCAGCCTAACGCAACTACACTTGCATTGCGACGGAAAAAACCACTGGGCGAGGATTAACCGAGATAGAGAAAGGGAACTCCAGGAAAGACTCGGCGGAGGCAGAAGGGACAATGGAAAAACGGTCGAGCAGAGACGGGTGAGGCGAACGGATGAAAGATCTCTCTGGTCTACAGTCAGCGAAGCCGGACCTCAGGGACCCTAGCAAACTGACCACCAGCTGAGACGCCCAAGAATCCTGAGGCATCGACCTGTCACAGCACTGCCAGCTGAGACGCTGTAAAGAGAGGCAGACCACAGTAGAGCCGAAGCAGCCGCGGCCCGCCGAAGCAAGACGTGCAGAGTGAAGCCCCGACCTGCCGGATTGACAACCATCTCTTTTAAAAGCCAGTGGGGAGCGGACCACCAATTTCGCCTTCAGGCAGAGAGGAATAAATAATGCTTTGCCGGGTTACCACCTTGTTGGCTCAATTCTCCTTGCTTCAGCAAGACCCGTAGATTGTGTGACCGACACCTGAGAGGCAGGAACGTAAGAAGTGGTGGCAACAGTGGGATTTTGCTGAAGTTGTGGTGCGAGACATCCACCGTTGCACCCGAAGAAAAAAGGCCAACATGTCGCTACCGCAATCATAGAATTGTGACGACGGAACGTTAGGAGCTAGTGCACTAATGCTGGGCGGTATGATTCCGACTTTCACAGGGGACGACACGGGTCCCAAAATCAGACTGTCTACAAATTTCAAAATAGGTGGTGAACATGGAAGGATTGCAGGAAAAACAAATGATTGGGATGGCGCGGAGCAAAACGGTCGCGGCGTCTCAGGATTTCGCATAGAGGGATTTCGCACTTGTAGTTTAATTTTCCTTTTTACTCGCGCGTATTCCTTAATAGAGAAATGAAGGAAACTAGAAACAGTTGCAGTCGGAAAGATGGAGACATCAAGGTAAACAATTTTGGTAACTCGGAACTCATTAGCCTTTAAATGTAATCTTGCCTATTTGCCCGGAATAGCGCTGTATACAAGCTCTAAAAAAAGCGCGCGAAAGCGAAGTGCAAATACATTTAATTCCCCGCCTCGCACTCCGGTCCACATTAATTAGTCTAACACAGCGACAGAGCGACATTATTGCACATTGGGGCGTTGATCGATGGCTTCTGTGTAGTGGCATCGCATAATTGATTTCTCGGTCTCGGAGCCTTGATTCTTCGGTGGTACATGAGCCACTAAGGTCGGGAGCTAATTATTAAAGCCGTTGGGTGTGGAACATCTTTTGTTTCTCTTTGCCACCAAAAGTGAAACTCTGTTAAATTTTTTATCAAAACTGTGCCGAAATTCTTCCTAAAGTGCAGCTTCCAAAGGAAAAGAAGAATTGCGCTCGTGTTCTTGAATATATAAAGCGTTATAGCCAGAAGGTAGAGGTGCCACAAGGTAGCTTGCGGCCCTTTTCTCATAAAACTGATTAAGATATTTCCCCAGCATTTCATGTAGTCTCTCGCAAGTGTCAAAATTGCACTGGTTTCACCTTCTAAGCAAAGTCCTACAGAATCCTAGCTCCCTTTCAATTTGTCTCTAAACTATATAACGTTTACCGCCTTTGATAGCATAGCTCTTAATATCAGTACTAAAGTTTGAAAATGTCAGTCAGGATTTCACGTATCAAGGAAATCAGGTTGACCGGTTTCAAGGCGGCAGAAGATATAACCATAGATGCAGTCACTACAAATATTAAACACTGCTGCGCGCTGCAAAGAATAAACATATAAGGATCGCCGACTACAAAATCCGATGGATCAGCTACCTGCCGCTTTTCAAAAGACCATGTGCATCGCCAGGAATCGCAGTCGTCCTTAGTCGCGCGCATCATATTCAAAGCATAAAGTTTTCTCAGTGTACTAACGACTAATGGGGGACCTTATTAATGATACTTTTTATTATAGTCATGAAACATGACAGCGCGAGATAGCCTCTTAGACAAGGCTCGTTTTCCAAAACAAGGTATAACACCACGAATATACGTATGCAACTATAGTTGAATCTCTGCGGTGGGGCCCACCCTTATAATGGCTTCATGTCTATTCATCTTGTGATAACAGTGCCCACTCACGAAGGGGGCTTTTTCACAAATATGTTGTGCAGAATGTTGACTCAGCTCCTTCAGGCCTTAGGGCTGATATTTTGTAGCGGTTGCTACGTTACGGTAGCATTTCGAGCATTCAGCGTGGCGCCCTGTGGCTGCGCCGCCACGCTGTCACGTTGTTCGTCACGTGGTGCGGAGCAGCTGCCGGCGGCGTGGCGCCGTGGCTGATTACGTGGTTTGTCACGTGGTTGTTCACGTGACCAGCCAAGTGGTGCGGAGCACATGCTGCTGCTGGCGGCGCAGTGCGCCGGCGAAATCGAGCTGCAACAGCGCCGTGCCAAGTGGGGCGAAGAGGAACAAGAAACGCCCAGAGAGATGAAGCGGCGAAAGACTGACTTTACGATTAAACTGAGCAAGTTCACCCGGCCAGCTGTAGCTATCGCGTCACTCCAGGTTTAATCAGAGCTAAACCACCGCCATTTTTTTTAAAGACACTCAACATTTTTCAGCCCTATGCATTTTCAATAACCAACCCCTGGGCTTTGTGAGGATGAAATGCACCCAAACAGTGACAAATGCACTCAAAGTGGATAGTCAAAGAGCTCAGTGTAGTTAGTTTCAATCTACCAAAACAGGCAATTTTTCTCGCATGCTTATTATAAAATCTGGTTTAGTTTTTTATGCTGCAAGCGTCATTATCCATGTGCTTATATAGGTGAACTTTGTGAGGCGAGGGGCTCTTCTGCTAAAACATTTGTCTTAAAAGATCGCGCATTTTGCCGTCCAATTTTAGGGAATGTCTTATTAATTACATGGCCGTGTGCGCTTCTAGATGAGCAAATGAGACCACTATCAGGTGTTACCGTGCGCGACATGTGCCTCATATAGTACGCTGCAGCTTCCAGAATACTTTCGGTATACTTTACTTGAAGCTAAGTCAATAATGAAGCAAAAGGCTGATAAAAGAATAAACATTTTATTGCTGCAGCTGTAACGGAAGTCGATGGAAGGGAGCAGTGCATATTAAATTGGGTTCATTCACAGGCGATTCCTGATCCTTGAGGTGTGGCGCCTTCAGGACAGGCGATTTCAATCAAAAACCTGGAACTTGCGTTTTGACAGCTGGAGTTCTTCCTGTGTTTCTCTTTTTAGATCGAGAAGTTTACCAGGGAAAAAAATAGTCGCACTCAACAAAGACTAGAAGAAATGCTCACTCGTGTCATCGCCATTCTCCATTCTGCCTGCACGAAGACCAAATCCAGCAATCGTAGCTTCGCAGCGTTAAGACATTTCGCCCTTCTTTGTTGTGTGCGCTTATCTAAAGTGCACCACTTCTTAGCTGGAGCCGAATGTTCCTGTAATTCACTGTAATAGTCTTCCCGTTTCCCTTACTCCGTGGGATTCTTAACGAAAGCATTGATGGTTTCTAGCAATCCAGTACGAGAAGAAAGCAAAACCTGAGTAAACATAACCGGTGCTCGAGAAAATCCAGCGTCTTGCTTAGCAAAAAACCACTAGGCGGAAATGGCGCGGAATCAGAGCACCCGGCATTATGTGGCAAGGGTCATTCAACGGAGCGTAAGGAGATATTTCGCTTGTTGTGCACTAATTCAGTTGTGTTCGCTCACTTACATGAACACCAGAGCGAATGGCGCAGGAATTGCCTAGCCGCACAAGGCGAGCGTCAGTGGGGCTCATTCAGATTTTGTTAGCGTGCGCCAGGGCAAAAGGCGACTCCATTTGAATTCCAGGGCTTGCGAAAATAGGAGGCGTGAGGAGGCAATATGAAGGTAAAATAGTGATGAGGAAAGCTGCTGTAACTGTCTGCCTTCTGGTGGATATCTCAGCTCGGTCTTTCACAAAGAGATGAAGGAGGGGGTTTAAGAATGAAGAGAGAAAGAGGCGCCATAATGGATAGAGCGGCACTACTATTAAAGACTTTTAGCTGAGCGGATTTATGTTCAACATCGCTGGGGGGTTCCCACCTATTGGTGAAAAGCGGAGTTGCCCTTTAACGAATATGAATCAAGCTTTCTTTTATTAAACTAAAATTTCTAGATAAAGGCATTACTTGTGCTTCTACTATATCTTTAACATTAGTGGTCCTTATAATGTAATAGTGAGTATGTCTTGCTATAACAAAAAAAACCTTTGGCACAATAATGGTTAAGTCAAGCCGGAGCCATGCTCACACGCTCGCTGAGCACTCTCCGCTGGGATGATCAGACGAGCGGGGGCCGTAAACCCACTGGCCCCCTGACCATTCTGACCCTGCGAAGCGGAGTCTCCTATGATTAGCTCCGCTCTGCTGGCCGCTTTCCCGCTCTGATTAAAGTCTCAATGAACAGCGCGGGATTCTTTAACATGTAGCGATATTGCACAGCATGCAGAAATAAAAGCGAGGACAAGGTAATTGTCTCAATTCTCGGTGGACACCCCAGCCTCGCCTTGTCAAGAAGGGACAATTGCTTTTTGAGTCAAGGAAATGACGCGGTAACTGTCTCACATATTAGTGTGGACACCGGAACCGCGCCGGAAAGGAAGTGATAAAGGAGGAAGTGAGAGAAGAAAGGAAGAAAGGGATGCCGTAGTCTTGTAAAAAAGAGTGGAAGGAGGTAGAGGAAGAAAGTGCAAAGTAGCCGTATTAGGGCTGCCGGATTAATTTCTATTGCAGGGTTGTTTAAAGTGCACTGGCATTACAGACCCCAGGGGCGCTGTTAGTGGGTTTTCATTTTGCATCATTGAACGCAGTAGAATATACTGCGGCAGTGGTTCGGCCACGGTGTTAGCGACTTATGACATTTGTATACCGCTCGTACAAAAACAAAACATGAAGATCTTTAAAGAGCCTTCGTGTTGCCGACAGCAAAATTATGCAAACCACTTGTTATCATACATTTCCTGTGCTTTTGCGGTAATAACTTTTGAATAGTGCTGAAAGATGATTTCCGGAAAGGTGAATTTTTGTATAGGCTCTGTATGGTAGAATGCGCGGCACAGCGCCTGTAGCCTCCGTCTCATTGCAGGACACGCCAAGGAACAGCGAATTGCTCTTCACATAGACGGCAACAACATGGAACGAAACCTTTAGTCTTGCAGGGTACATTCTTTTGCCGAATCTGTGCGTGAGTCTGTCAATGTGGCTTGAAGAAAGGTTTTGGCCGCGACATCCTTGACTTGTTTCAATGGATCCAGTGGGGATCGGTAGCCCTGCTTTACGTGCTTGGTTAATGACGCAAACAGATGAGGTAATGACGTTCTTTAAGTTTTGACTGAAGGAACTGCTGCCACCTTTTTTTTGGCAACCTCAAGTGTACCTCAGAGACAGCAGCCTTTTACATTTATAAAAGCTTTGAAACTATTCAGAAACCGTTTACAACTGCTGGCTTTTCGAAAGAACACAACGAAATCTTTGACTTAGCGCACGATTATACTCTCATGCCACACGCGCTCTGTCTTATCCGCTGATAATCGTTTCTTCCTGAGAAAAAGATATACATAGTGTCACCGCCTGTATGCAGTCCATGCATATATCACGAAAATTGATTCTAGTGGAACTAATCGTGGAATGCGCAATGAAAGCGGGCCATATCAAAGCGGTACATGCTGTACTATATTACTGATGGAAAGCTCGGTGTGGCTACGAAAAAAGAGGACAACGTGATGACTATGTTTTACGTTGCTAGTGTTCCGCATGCTGGTCGCTTTCTGATATACAGGGCGCTTCAAGTAGCTTGAACCGCGGCATACCAAAAAGTTGTGCACTGCAGGCATTGACACCAACGACATATCGTTTGCAGTCGTGCGGCAGATGTGGCCATATTTAAATGCCGCCTATTTTGTCTGATTATGAAACATTATTAATTTTAATTTTAGGCTGAAACGCGTTTCAATTAGGAACAACTGATGCACTTTCTTGCACCGACGTTGCTTCCGCAAATTTTTTTTCTGCTGGACTTAAAAAAAAGCCCGTGAAATATGAAAAGAAACCACACGATGAAATGAGTGTCGGCCGCAAAATTTTATATAAACTGTGTGCACAAATTATTACCCCATAAAGCAATAAGTCAAAATTTAAAGAACTCTGCGCACGCCCCGCGACGGTTACCGATAAATACTTGGTTTATGCATCATCCGCACACCACTTATATTTGAACATTCACTAAATGAGCGTGTTAAACCCTCCGTATCATTTATTTACTCAAAATTCTGAAGATTTAAAGCAGCCTCAGGTGGTCTGCTTTCCCTAACCTGTTTTTTTCGCGCTGGAGGAATTTTGAAAAATTCTCTATCTGCTCTCATCATCAATTTCAGCCGAGAGCGATTCAGAGTAAGCTTGGACGTACGCAGGATGACTGCAGCTGACAGTTGACGAATGCACTGCAAAATTCTGAAACGAATCCTTCACTGCGCATTCGTCTAAAAAGCAGCCTAAGGGCTTGCAAGGCTCTGCTCCTTCAATCCTAACCCCTTTCTTTTCACTGCAGTACCATTTTACAATAAAGAGGCGGGAGCGCCAGCTCCCTTGTGGGCTCCAGATGGTTTTTGTAGAAGCTCTGCATGCTGCCCACTATGAGAAAACTGATGAAAGACGTATCGACGGACGTATCATGAGTAACATGGGCATGCATTCCCGTCCGTTTTTGACACTGATCTCCATTAGGGGGCTGGATGGTGCATCCGTGCCCGAAATTGATACCACTGGAAGCACAGAAACAATTTTGAAAGTTGGAATATACTGTTATAGAAATATTAAAGGTAATGATTCATTTTTCTGATATGCCGCAAAATTTTTCTATTAAAGTGCTTCCATCGATCGCATCGAACATTCAAGACTGGCACAGGAAACCAATGGGCAACGCTTTTGATGATATCAAAAACGTTATAGAAAAAAATTCAAGACTGACACCAGTTGATCTATGGATATATTGATTGTTATAGTGAAATAATACATTATATGAAAAATGCGTTCAGAAACGGCTTCTTGCTCAAATATGCGCTCGTACAGATTTGTTGGGTATGTAAGCGGCCGCGCTATGAAAGAACAGCGCGCGACAAAACAGCATGCAACAAAACTGCGTGCACGAAACACTACAGAGACAAAACAGCACAGATAAATACAGCGCAGCGACAAAATAGCACAGGGAAAATACACCATGGCGAAAAAACAGCACAGAAAAAAAACAGCACGCGACAAAACGAAACGCCGGACAAAACGGCACAGCGACAGAACAGCCCAGCGACAAAACAGCACGACGAAAGAAGAGCGCAGGGAAAAAAACAGCAAGACGACAAAACAGCACAGCAGCGTACGGTGCAGAGCTGCAGGACAGCTGAACTATCATAGTCATGTCCGCAAACGGCAAATCACAACACAGACGGCTGTGAACTTTCAAGTTATTGACACATTTAGGCTGGTTTGAAAGACTCAGCTAGGAACAGGGTAGGGTAATACGCGCGATATGAAATAATTGGTGGGTAACAACTCTGAAGAAGTGCTAGAAGGGTTCATTGTGCGGGTTGACCATGACGCTTTCCGCTGCCTTGGAGCACTCGACCACTGCAGCAGCCTCTGCAGCGCTACACCGTACTGCGCTGCGCTGTTTTGTCCTCGTACTGTTTTTTCCCTGCGCTCTTTTGTCGTCGTGCTGTTTTTTCAGTGTGCTGTTCTGTCGCTGTGCCGTTTTGTCCGGCGTGCTGTCTTGACGCGTGCTATTTTTTCCCTGTGCTGATTGGTCGCCATGCTGTTTTTTCCGTGTGCCTTTTTTGTCGCAGCGCCGTTTTTTTTTTTGCGAAAGCAATGTTGCTAGAGGTTTCCTCTCCTGGCCGTCGTCCCGGAGAATCCACCATTGACCTTTAGCGTGACATATGTGTGATGTCATACCAGCTGTGGAAAAGCGGGGCCCCAACTCGGCTCGTCGCGATCGTCCCAGCGAATCCTCCATGCTGCAGCTGCGCGCCGCTGCCGCGAGGGGCGCTCGCTGTACGTGTCGTCATGCCTGCTGTGGAAAAGCGGCCCCCTAACCCGGCTCGTCGCGATCGTCCCAGCGAATCCTCCACGCGCCGCTGCCATGGGGGAGGCGCTCGCTCTACGTGACGTCATGCCAGCTGTGGAAAAGTGGCCCCCTAACTCGGCTCGTCGCAGTCGTCCCAGCGAATCCTCCACGGTATGTCGGATGATGTGTATAAGGTGAAGCTGCAACGATGTGCTGCAACTAAGAAGCGGCGGCGTGCGGAAGAAACGGATGAAGAGCGGGAACAACGTTTAGCTAAACGGCGTGCATATTGTAGTCGTTAGGGAGAGCGCGAGAGAGACGCAACAACGACAGAACGAAGCGAGCAAGAGACAACACGCTCAAGAGACGCCAGAAGAACGCGCCGCAAGACTCGAGAAGCGTCGTAACGCAGATGCGGCTAGAAGTGACACCTCCCTTAGTGACTCTTCAACTGCGGAAGAGACCGCTTTGAATTCTCGAGAGCGTCGGAATGAGACGCGGCGTAGACGACGTGCCGAGGAAACGAAGCTTTCGCAATTCGATTTGGGTTAACCAGAGCTAAACCACGGACATTTTTTTTCTTGTGCTGTATTGTCACTGTGCTGTTTTGCGTGCGCTGTTTTGTCGCATGCTGTTTTGTCGTGTGTTGTTCTTTCGTGTCCCCGTAAGCGGGCTCGTCCCAGAAGGCGGCCTATGGTAGTGCATGAAAGTGGACCTCACCACAGTTTATCTGATTCAGCTGTCGTTTTCAAAGCTGTTTCGTCTTTTCGCCGTACTCGTTTTTTTCCACGGCAATGGCTACCTCTTGCGCCGTTCAACTGCATGAGGAGACAAAAATTATTCGGGAAAGACGTTTCAAAACTTGGCGTCTGTGGCATTGCCGTTGCCATGGGACGACACTAGCAGACGACAGGACGTCGCTACAAGTAGCACGTACGGAAATGATACGGAGCCTTATCTTCTCAGCTCTCTGGCGCCTTTTATGCGCTGTCGTTGCCAACTCTGCTTTTTATTGTGATGCACTTTCCCGCGCTCTAAGCCCGAGTTATACCAGCAATTTGGGATAACTTCAATAAAGTATCGGTGAAAACCTTGACCAGGCAGCCGACTCTGCAGTGATCCTGTTACCGAATTACGTTTCGACCGACCCGGAGCAAGGGAGCGGCTGCTATCTGGGGACATGCCTGCGGTGTTCTGGTTAACATCAGTGCCTCCAAAATATGGTACTGCGTTCCAAACGTAGTGTATCAAGTACTGTTTCCCGCTGTATGAAATTATGCCTCAATGGGATTTATTTGTGATGATTGGTGCCTAACAGCGCTTCTCCTCTGTTGCTCTTTCTCGTCCACAATTTAATCCCGCGCTTTGCACATCGAAAAAGGCACGCGCTACAGTATTCGTCTTTTTCGTTAGTCGTCTATTTCGCACTGTACTATGAAGTTAGGTTAAAAGCACGTATGGTAAGTAAATGACGTCTTAAAGCGATAAACACCACCCACCATCGATGACACGAGACACTGACCACCTGCAACTTGAAACTGAAGTCGTAGCATCTTTATAACGAGCGGCTCTGCAGGTGACGAGTGCCAAGATCTTTTTCTTTTGTACGCGAAAAATTGGTTTTAAGAAGAACTTAGTTTCATCGACGTCACTGGTGCTCCTTTACGCTTGAAATGCCAGAAGCGGATGACAATGTAGTGTATTATGTACCTATTTACGTGCCCCTTTGCGGCGGCACGGTCAAACCTGCGCATGGAGCTTTTCCTCAAAGTTGCTGAATTTATAGAATTCTCCTTACGACACTCACATTCCTGGTGGTCATTATTACTTTGATGTAACAAAAGGTGTTACAGGTGAGCAACGCAGAAAACTGACATCAAAAGGGGAGAAAGACGAGAAATTTAACACTGAAATACACAGCCGACACCAAACTTCCTTAATATGCTGTCCAACATCTGGTGGCTTCATTAGCGCCCGGTTAGGAAAGCGGTAATTGGGCATGCAGCCACCAATTGAAGTTATGGAATTTTTTACGATATACAACCTTTGTCCGTTAAGTTCCGAGACTCAGTTTATTGAAAAAGTGCGTTTAACTTTGAAATCATTTGTACAACACTCCTTCGAAATAGTCTACCTTGCAGTCTTTAAACAGCTTCCAACGCTTCTTGAGGTCTTGGAAAGAGTTGGAAAACGCTTTTTTTCATAGAGCTGTCAGCTTGTTTGTCGTGACGCCTTGAATGGCTTCCATGCTCCCCCTCCAGTGACATTTTAAGGCTCTCTTCACACGAGGGAACAGGAAAAAATCGCATGGGGAGAGGTCAGGCGAGTATGGCGGATGGGAAGTACAGTAATGCTGTGCTTGCCGAGAAACTTTGCCACGCTGAGAGCAGTGTGCTGCCTTCCGTTATCGTGGAGAAGGCTCCAGTGCCCAGATGCCCATAAGTCAGGGCGACGGCGTCGCAGTGGAACACGCATCTGTTCGAGCACGCGGATATAAACTCCTGATTCACCGTCTGCCCTTGTGGGACGAAGTTGTGGCGTATGACACGTCTAGCATCGAAAAAACTATCAGCATCGTCTTTGTTTTGGTCTTCTGTCGTCGCACTTTCCTCGACGCCGGAGAGCTTGTGGACCGCCTATCGGCGCTCTGCCTCTTTTTATGAGGATTGCATTGAAAACACCATGCTTAGTCTTCAGCAATGATGCTGTCGACGAATACAGTATCCTTCTCGGAGAGCAAATCAGCACTCACTGATGCCCCCATGCCCTCTGGTCCTGTGTGAGGGAGTGCGGCACAAGTCTGGCATTCAGCTTTCGTTTCCCCAAGTTCTCACGAAAAATTTGGTGGCATGTTGTCTTACTAATGTCCAGAGCATCTGATAGCATGCGGACGGTAATGGTGCGGTCTTGCTGTACGATTTCCGTGATCCAAGCCACGTTTTTTCATTCCGTGAGGTTGAAGGGCGCCCCTGCCTTGTGTCGTCTTCCACTATCGTTCTCCCCGATACGAACCTCTTGTACCACTCGAAAACTCGCGCCCGCGATAATGTCTCGTTGCCGTAAGCGTCACGAAGGAGCTCATAAGTCTGTGTGGCTATCTTGCCAAGCTTCGCAGACAGTGTTATGTTTACACGCTGTTCGAGGTGGATGTCCATCTCTCCACATTTACTCACAATAGAATGCGCAAACGACTATTGACAACGTATTATTCTGCATGTAGTGTCATCTAGCGGCTGCCACATCAATTAACGTAAATAGCTGAGGTTAGTCTGAAAAGATGGCGCTACTCATACGCATCAACATTTGTTTTGGGAATCCTCTCTAGAAAAAAATTATTAAGTCTCGAAACATTACGGACAAAGGTTTTATAACTATCTCTGTATTGGGCTATCTACGGCGTAAATAAAAAGTATTGCCAAGATCTATTTCATGGGACATAGACACGAAGCAAATGTTGTAACTCTCTGTATTCTTGCCAACTGGTTGCTAAATTCTCACATTTCGCATCAATACTTGACTTGTTTGGTGATTTTGTATACCGCCAAATAAAGCTGTCGAACCGTGACCCCTTCTCATTACGGAAGCGAAAGTCCACTGCACCTAATGACAGTTAAACAACCCACCGAACATGCGACTATTCTTAATAACGTCAACAGCCTAAAATTGAGTGTGAAATATTTCTGCTAGCAACAAATGCATCTTGAATAATAATTTCCACGTTGTAAGCTGCCTTCATGCAAAATAGAGCACACTTGGCGTAGAACAGCAAGTGCAGTCTATTGGTCTCAAGAGAGCAATCGCAGCGTCGGCATGCGAGGTTCCACAACAGCAATTCAGGAATGCTCCCGGGTAACTAATTAATTTTCTTATTGCCTATAAGTTATCATGAACAATTGTTGTTCAGTTATTAGTTCTCGAAGTTCAAGCTGTGGTGCCATATGCTGCTCCAGTGTATTCACGCACTCTTGACGGGTGGAGGCAGTGAGTACCCGCCATGGCATTTTCTCCTAGGCGATGGCAGTAATTTACCATTTTTTCGAAGTCCAAACATTTGTGTGACGGCACGCTCACTTCCTCTCCTTGGGCGCGCGTTGTGAGTGAAACACTTGAAGCTTTAATTTTGTCTTGGCAATAAGGGTTGATACTGCACTAATCGCTGCATGTTGGCTTATGGACAGCTTGAGAGCTGGCTCGCTCAGTTCACGGTGGAGATCCGGTTGCCGTTTCCTCGCTCTCTTTGCTTTCTCTTGTACCAAGATTCGCTGCACCGAGTACACTACACTGCAACAAGGGTGTGTTGAAAAGCAAGACATATGCGGCCCGAAAATTTTAAACTGCTTATGCGGTGACGAAACGTCGCTTTCTATTAAGTTGAAAGTTCATGTTAAAAATAAAAAAAATCGCGGGCCGAACGAATCATATGCATACACATCGGACTGAGACAAAAGATATCTTCTAAACTAGGTGATGCTGTTTACATCCAAACTGAAAATGCTCCATGGGTACCTGGGTTATCATTTCTGTAAAGAAAAAAATAAGCTGAGTGCTCCTTGCTATTGCACAACGCTCCGTTTCTATCAGAATATATGAACATTTCCCCCATATCTTTCTCACCACATTATCAAGCTTACGATCCACGGCCTACGTATTTTAGGAAAGATTACCTCCGCGGTCCTTCCGTATCATTTTTTTAGCCTGCACGTCCTCAAAGTTTGAATTCCTTAGCTGTCTTCAGCGCAAGAGAGACGTGTATGTGATTTACCACTCCTGCTCGTAGAAAATTTCAGTTACTTGGCTAAACTTTAGGTTAAATTTGTAAAAACTGTTCTAATATTCTACATGCTCTTCACCTATTGGCGCGTAGTTCCTGAGTAATTATTAATATTAATCGGTAATCTTCTTCACACCGTTCGATGACACAATACAGCCGTGTTATCTAAGACGTTACTACTTTACGTACCGGACGTGAAAAGGAATTTGGTGATGTGAAATTACGTGGTGTATGGGAGGAATGAGAAAACGGAAAGAATACAAGTAAAGGAAATATTAGACAAGCACGTCAGCTATAGTGCGCTTGCTAACAACCATTGGCCAAAGTCATCACTCCCTACAAGCAGATTTTGTTATTGGCTTTGAGCAAAGAACTGAGCAGTATAGTTGCGAAAGCGAACAGCTCCAGTCTATCACAAGGAAAGGATACTTTGAAACGGGTCAATCGTTGGGATACGCGTGAAGGGCTGGGCACTACAAAGCGTCGAGATTGCTCAGGAACCATGCTGTATCTGACACAGTGCGTGACACCGTAAACGTGGCTAGCTTGTGGCGGTTCGAAAACTGAACACACTATTGAGAGCCGTAAAGTAGGCACTTCAGGGCATAGCACGGTACCTGAGCGTTTTCGCTCAAGTGTGTGCGTGCGTGCGGCTCTATGCATTTGCGAAGTTCGGCTACAGTGGTCCCGCACACAAGACTCAAAATTTCCGCGGTCTTATTACTACTTGACCGCGTGCTACTCCTTACGCGGAGCATTCACATACATACACCAGTGTGCGAGGCAGTGGGGCAGTCGTACTCTAAAGGTCGTTTAATGCCCTTAGGAGGCGATGAAACACAGCTTTTCTCTTATCGATTCAGAAAAGAATCGCGATAGATATTTCTTACCTAGTGCCACTTTGCCACTGCTCTTGCCGATGCCATTTCGGCCAAAAGACCCGCCATAAGGACGGGCCCACCTTAATGGGTGGAGTTGTGACGTTCTCCGCTGGGGATACCTACCGCTGCAAGAAGTATGGCGGGTTCCTGCAATGCGCGCCAAAAAAAAAAACAATTCTTCAGAAGCAGAAAATGCAAAGGCGGCTGCACGTACTACAAGAGTCTCCATGATGCACGCGTATCATGTGCCATTGTTGGGTGAACTGATTCACTGCACAGCTGGAGCATCTAAAAGCTAGAGTACATCAGATTTATTATGGCACCATAAGATATAGGGCATTAGCAGGTCATTCAAGAACTCTCCTGGAAGTATGTATTGCAAAGCCTCTGTACAAACTACAAGTTGAATATTCAAGCCCAGAACTCCTTATTCTCTTTCGCCACAGATGCGTTTGCAGAAGTGGCTGTGTTTTTTCTTACAATTGTTCATTGCTGCGTTATTGATGTCATTGGGCTGAAAGGGCGTTTGAGTATACCTATCCACTGATGTTCACAGAATAGAATCCCACAGCTTACGGGGGAGAATTTTTTCTTTGTTTTATATTTAGCCTACAATTGAAGAAATGCTTTAGAGACTCAAATAACGCTCCTAAACTCTTGCTACTTCACTGTCAATAGACATTTTGACGGCCCTCAGAAGAACCTGTTTTCTGGGCTGTTTGGAGAGTGCAGGGAAGTCATTCTCAACTATTTCATCTTCTACGAGTGCAGCCTAGTTAGTGCCCAATATGGCCATGCCTTTCGGCTTCTTTTTGAAAAGGCATAATAACGAGTGTTGCACCTAAGATGTACTCAAATTTTATAAAATTGGGATATTTAAGTCAGATGAGCGCTTTTTTCCGCATAGCATTGCGAATGGTGTAGCGCATCAGAATTCAGAAAAGAAATGTCAGCTAATAATCTGCAGAACTAATATTGAGTTGTTATCTCTTAGACTTTAACCGTCAGACTATATTATTAGATATGTGTAGCCCATCACGACAAAGAACCATATTAGCTTTTAGAATTTTGAAAACGCATTTCCCGTCGACACTGTGACCCAACAATTTTTGCCTACATTTCGCCAAAATCTATACACTTTCGAGATGTTTCTAGGAAACGAAGCCCCCTGCTAAGGACGTAGCTCGTCGAAGTAGAAAAATAAATTGTTGGGATAGAGTTATGAAGGTAACGGCGTTTTCGGAATTCTAAAATCTGATAGACCTACTGATCCAGAGTTCCCGGGTTCGAACCCGACCGCGGCGGCTGCGTTTTTATAGTGGATAAACGCTAAGGCACCTGTGTGCTGTGCGATGTCAGTGCACGTTAAAGATCCCCAGGTGGTCGAAATTATTCCGGGGTCCTCCACTACGGCACCTCTTCTTCCTTTCTTCTTTCACTTCCTCCTTTATCCCTTCCCTTACGGCGGGGTTCAGGTGTCCAACGATGTATGAGACAGATACTGCGCCATTTCCTTTCCTCAAAAGCCAATTTTCATTATTATTAAAATCTGATAGAAATATTACGTAAATGGCGCTACAGGTCTCTCAGTAAGTAGGGAAAAGAATGAAAATAATTAAAAAGTAACTACTCAATCTTAGCTAGGCAGTCTACTACAGTAAGATACAACTCAAAAACGAAGCGGCAGGTGCCCCTCGAAACAAGATCCTTCCGCCGATGCCTTCGACCGATTTTCATGGAACCGTGGTTAATGCGATTAATCTTTTGGTATTGCCCATTCATTTGCCACCAAATGCAATTTTACGCTACCAGGACCAGGGGCATCAGCCAAGGGGAGGGGTGCATCGGTCAACGTCTTTGGCTGGAGGCCTCCTTTGAGTGTCATTTGCGGGGCCGTTCTTGAGTTCTACCTGGCTATAGTAGGCATGTCTTAGCTGTCTTCTGACGCACTACATCACTGAAAATGCTATGCGAAAAAAGTGCTCATCGAATTAAAAAAGCCAATTTTTTTTAATTGCAAAACCTCTTACGTAAATCACACCCTATCACGAGGTAGTATGTTTTCACGGCTTTACTACTTTTCTTCAATTGCTGAAATAAAAGTTTCAGTAGTTTCTGAGGACAAAAAAAAATGATAAACAACTGTGCCTGTCTCCACTTTTATATATTCAGTCCCGTCTGGCATAAAACTGGCATCGGAACGGTTACGTTGTGCATTTCGGAACATTCAGAAACTTTATTACAGGGATATCGTGCTTTTTTTCCTACTTACCGCCGTGACGGAAGCTTTTGAAGCGCTATATTTTTCTCTAGGAAGTGAATTATAACGCACTTAAAAGGTGCTTGAAGGACGGTGTGCACAATAATTACACTTTAACACACCAGGAACCTACACATTAGTCTACGCAGTTTTGATATTCAATAATGCCGTAGCATTGGGAAGCCTCATCAAGAAAAAAAAAACAGTGTTGTGGTCTGTCATAAAATTTGCTGATTGGTTGAAAAGGTTTACGTCATCAGGTGATGTAACATGCCACATCACCCCCATCGCATATACTCCCCCTAAACCTGCATCCCCACAAATTGAAGCCTCATCGAGGAAAAAAACCCGCGTTGTGGTCTGTCGTAAATACGCGGATTGGTCTAGCCAGCGCTGGAGCCGTGGCAGTCATAAAATTAGCCGACTGATTGAGATAGATATGATGTCATCCGGTCCCGTGAAGCGGCCGCTGCCAACCGTCTTGCGCTTCTCTCCCCAAGGCCCCTTCCTCAATCTCCGTCGCTGCTAATAGAGGCCTACTAACGGAAAAAAACAAGAGTTGTGTTCTGTCATAAAATGTGTTGTTTACAATGCTGTCGTATCTCCCATACGTAATGTAACTGAGTTTCCTCATAGTTTTCTCTTAAATATCTTATACGAAGGCATTATATGAAGGGTATATAAAGTTTCGGCGCCCAAGCTACGTGAAAAACAGAAACTTCTACAGCCCTGCAAAACAACTTCATGTTTGCAAATAATATTCAGAAACGCGTGTCGCATGCCTCTGGACTGGACGTTTAACGAAGACATTTCACTGGGAACGATAGCAGCTTATATAATTCCTGCTGAAAGACCGCGTTCCATCATGAATTTGAGCGTGAAGCCTCTGCCAGCTCTTCCCAACTGGTGCCTCTGCACCGATAAGCAACTTCAAAGCGAAGTTAAGAGCCGCAGTTGGGCGCAAATCCGCTTTTCCTCGCAAATGTATGATTCAGCTCATCCCTTTTCATGGCTAACTGAAAATCGCATTTGCAGACGCATACTCAAGAGGAACTCGAACAGGGTCTAACGATCTTGTGGTTAGCATATGAAGAGCCGCGCTTGCGTACCCGACGGAGGAATTGAATATTCCAGTATTTGATCAAGCCACACGGCCATATGCGCCTTAGCTTAACTGGTAACGCTATTCTTACAGCTAAGAATTTCACTAGCCTGCTTACAAGGGAAATTTTATTTTATTCCCTTGCATCCTAACTCAGCGCAAAAAATAAAATAAAAGGTAATAGTGACTATGTACACTGATTCATCCTCGAAAGCATAAATAATCTTACCGTATTTTAAAAGAAAACTTCGCTGATTTTTTTTCGCCTCAGGGCTCTTACGACTTTGAGCAATAGTCTAATTCACATCATTCTTCAATCCGTGCATGCAGTATTGTGTTCGAAGTAGTTACGAAGCTCCGAACGGTGTAATGCCCAGTGTCTCGAATTCGCGACATCCCTAATGTGCACTATGTACTCGTTTTGACAAGGAGGTTGGGCACAACTTCTGAAGCCAGTTAAGGTACTACAGGGAACTGCTGCCTAATAAGAATGTATATCACTGCATTTAGGGAGGTAAGTGAAGAAAAAACAGCCGCTAACGTAGGCCTTCTCTCAAACGTTGAACAAAATCGTTATATCTCATTTTGCGGTAACCGTTGCCAAAAAAGCAGTAAAATATTTGTTAGATAACAAAAAATTATTCTCCGATTTATATCATTAATCTAAATGAGGCGTACGTGCGCTCGGAAAATACGTATAAGACCTTCTCACAGCTTACATATAACGATTTTACAACCAATATAAGCGGCAGTTGGCTTCACCCCGTCCCTGCCATTCCAATTCGCTGCAGCTGCCGCGAAACTGGTTTTCCTCCTTACCACTAGGCTGGAGCAGGCGCGCTGGCCGACCGTTCCACTTGGCTGCAGCTGTTGTGCACGCGTTTCTGCCTTTCCGCGTGGCTGCAGGTGCCGGGAATCTCGATTTTCTGCTTCACAATGACACCACCATGCTTCACAAGTACACATAACGGCTTCTTCGCGAGTGACCAACCTATTGCAAGGCACAAAAACGAAATGAGGTTTCCCACTGAGCACTTTGCCAGCCGCATCCCGTCCCCTATCTGTCGCACCTTCTCCATATTCTCTCTTCTGCTCGAATTTTCCTCGCCTCTGAAAGTGGGCGGGTGATTTTCCTCTTTCCATAATACTACCTTCCAACCAAGGCAGCAGCAGCTACCCGGTGCATAGTGTCGTCACCTACAAACATAAGGGCTTTTAGAGCGAACGCTCTACTTCACGAACGCACTTCAACGCCCTACTTCACGTTTTCTCTAAGAGGGCATGAAGGGCTTGCGCGCTAAAACTTGTTCGCATCTCTGGCTACTGAAGATTGGAAGTGTGGTCCTCATGCAGTTGAAGTGATTGTTTTTGGTACATTATTTTTTACGCCTTTCTCTTTACGTATGGCGCGTAGCACAGGCTTTCAAAAGTTCAACTGAATTATAAACCCATGCTGCGTTAGAATATATGATAAAAACTGCTGTGAGATGCACGTAGCGCAGCAGCGGAAGACAAAAGCCTAGATAAGCTGCGTGTCGACACCCTGTTGCCTGGAACAGGTTTTCACCTACGCATCGTCTCTCACAGCCCTGTGCGCTTAAACTAATTCCACTGTGACCTCTACTCCAGGGATAGAATAGGCTACACAATCCTCGGATAAATTGGCCTCAATTGTCCAGGCGAGGACATTTTTTTTTGTCGTCACCATGGTAAGCCGAAAAAGACCTTCCTCTCTCTGTTCCCATGTCCAAGCTTGCGCATACAGGAACATTCAGCTCCCTCTGGCCTACCCTCAACTTCTCAGCTTGTCGTAATAATGGTAATTACTCTGACAGCACATGTTTCTTAGAAAGTGAACAGTCGTTGAGTATCATTGGCAGCAGCTATGATGCTGCGAAAGACAGTGAAAAAAGCCAAGAGTTTTGAGTCTTTTCTTCGTACTTCTATAGAACAGATGAAATAATGAGAGCATACAAGGCGAAAAACGCCAAATTATCATGTCACACGGGTAAGCTAATGCACTACCACGGCGAGATACTTCTATATTGCGTTTGATATGAATGCAATTTGTTATTTCGTCAAAAAATAAACGAACCTTTTCTTTGGCCTGGTTATCGGCTTCTGTGAGATTAAAGCTTCGAAAATGAGTCCTAGACCCCACCTTGACAAAAAAAAAAGTGTCTTCTGCCACAGCTTTCTGTTTCGCCACAGCCGCATGTGCCCGCGTGCATTCAAATTCAACATCATCATCTAAAAATTAAGAACTCTTCTCTCAGACTCTTGCAATTCGCTTATAGCGAATCTCTGCCTGCCATACATACTGCATTGAATTGCATTAGAGAAATGGAAAGTGATACCGACTGTTCTTTATTATTTCGTTGCTATTACTGTGCAAGGCAGAAAAACAAAAGGGTAAAATTAAAATGCAAAAGGAAAGCTCAACATTTTATTCAGAAAAATTAGTTATCAAGGGAGCAGAACCATTAATTTTTCTTTCTTTGTGCCCACCTAATCCAGAGCACCAAAAACGCATTTGAAGGGTGTTCATTGAAGTCAAAACATCCTGAAGCTGTTATGGACACACTCGTGCTCTGGTGCCGCTCACTGCCACCTTATATATTTTGCATTCAACAGAGCCTTCCGAGTTCAGAACGGACAATTAGAGAGCCCGCACGCCCCTCTCATGATTGCATGTAGCCTTAAAACAAAAACTTGGCCTTTCTTGGGCTCGACTACTGATCCGGAGTTCCCGGGTTCGAACCCGACCGCGGCGGCAGCGTTTCGATGGGGAAGAAACGCAAAGGCGCCCGTGCGCTGTGCGATGTCAGCGCACGTTAAAGATCCCCAGGTGGTCGGAATTATGCCGGAGCCCTCCACTACGGCACCTCTTCTTCCTTTCTTCTTTCACTCCCTCCTTTATTCCTTCCCTTACGGCGAAGTTCAGGTGTCCAAAGATATATGAGACAGATACTGCGCCATTTCCTTTCCCCTAATAACGAATTATTATTATTACTTTCTTGAGTATATTTCACTAGAAAGCAAAGGAAATTGCCTAAGAGCCATAAATGGATTAAAATTGTGTGCATTAGTGCGTGGAGCCATATATATATATATATATATATATATATATATATATATATATATATATATATATATATATATATATATATATATATATATATATATATATATATATATATATATATATATATATATATATTATATATATATATATATATATATATATATATATATATATATATATTTATGAAGGGAGCCTACAGTCACCGAAACCAAGGTGCATAGGGGAACGTCGTTATTATTTTTTTAATGTGTTATCTTATCAGTGGGATAATATTACTTAAACTAATAAATCGGTTAAAGAAAATTACTTATATAAAGCAGCAGAAAAAACAACCATTCCGCCGGTGGAATCCGAACCCACGACCTCCGAATATCGCGTCCGGTGCTCTTACCAACTGAGCTACGGCGACTGCTGTCCAATCTGCTGCTCTCGTGGGTATTTATGTTTATTTGGTGTCCGCGAACCTTGAGAGTGTTCACCAGCGCCACCCTCGACCATAGCGGCGGACGTAGCACGTCCTGTAATACCTGAAGCGTGACGTGAAACGTCATCGAACGGCGAAGGCAGAAACTGTTCGAGAGCCCTCTTAAGCAACCTGTGGCATCAAGACTGCCAGAACCGAGACCCTCGTTAACCTTGGTTTCGGTGACTGTAGGCTCCCTTCATAACTTTGTCAAACGGGTCCCTCATTTACATTACCTTATATATATATATATATATATATATATATATATATATATATATATATATATATATATATATATATATATATATATATATATATATATATATATATATATATATATATATATATATATATATATATATATATATATATATATATATAACAAAAGAGCAGCGCTCACTATCTTATCAATGGAGTAGCAATAGCAGGTGCTGACACCGGCAACGATTATTTCATCTTCCGGCAACTTAAGATATTGTCACGTTGGTTTTAAGCGGCCGAGAGTCAGCAGCGGCGTAGACCTGGGCGAGCGCATCTGCAACACTTCTTTTCTTGATTGACGCGTTGCTCTATACGAGCGCTGGCGTCAAGAGCCCGCTCCTCCGAAATCATCGACATGGTGCTAAAGCTAAGCAGGGGATCTCGAGAAGAGTTAGGATGTCCTTGCGTGGTAGGGCTTCAGACGAACCACGTGGGCCACTTCGACTCGATGCGAAAACAACAACAACAAATCACTCCACCATATCTTTCTGTGTGGCCGCATCCAAAGTCGCACGGTGCATTAATTCGTCCATCGGCAAAGTACACTGTCGATGTGCCACGATTTACAACGAAAAAAACATTGCGGCAGAGCATGGCCATCTACCAGCTCGAAATTATTGCTCTTCGACGTGGTGGTCGGCGGAGGAGGTGAAGGCGCCGTCCTGTCGAGGTGAATGTCCCACATATTCTGCGTAGCACGTGCTGGCTCCATCCCCTCTTTCTCAGCGCATGGCGGACGCTGGTCGCGGACATGCATAAAAAGCTGCAAAAAAAAAAACGGGCACGCTTTCGAAAGGGAAGAAAAGATAAAACAAGGAGAGTGGCTTTTGATCAACGCTTCTTTTTTTCTTTAAAGAGTGTCTCTCTCTATCTCTCAAGTCCCTATTCGGTTATCATTATCAATGAGCGGTCCTATATTGCAATACGGCTTTCCTGCAGTGAAGTTTATGCTTACATCTCCTCTTGAGGACGAGATAGTCTGTGAAATTTTGTTGTCTGCCAGAATTTGGAATATCCACAATTATTTCCTGATTAGAATGCCGGACTTGTCTCTTACGCTTTAAAAGCGTCTAGATAATTGTAACCTCTCACCTACGAAAGCTTTGCGCAAGAAACCAGCTTTCGCGGTTTATGGCGCTTCGGTTTCATTTTAATCCGCGCAAAAGTGTTCCACCCGCCTCTACATCTTTGTCGGATGCTAGCAGGTTCACCCGGAGCGACGAAATTCTCGCGCAGACGTCATGGTCCAAGCAGGAGAAAATGAAAAGTAACTTTCTAGCTGGTTTGCGGTATTCATGCCATGTGCTGGTGGTATGACAAATCAGTGGATTTGTTGTCAACGGAAATATATTCAATAAGGTTTATTGACTGAAATCGAGATCTGTACCTCAATTACGCTACCCGCCGCGGTGGCTCAGTGGTGAGGGCGCTCGACTACTGATGCGGAGTTCCCGGGATCCAACCCGACCGCGGCGGCGGCGTTTTTATGGAGGAAAATCGCTGAGGCGCCCGTGTGCTGATAGATATAGATAGATAGTTGCCAGGAAGAAAGAAAAGGAAGGTGCACAGGCCTGCTCACTGGCTCAAGACGAGCCACAATCGCTACCACGTGTAGATAGCCGAAGAGTTGAAAGATTGGATAGAAAGACAGGATAGTAAAGACAAGGCCGATCCTGGAGGTAGTTCAATACCGGGCCAACCGGTGGCGGGAGTAAAGCATCCTTTAAACTCTCCGCCACATTTCCAAAAATAATTCCAATTGGACCCGTAACAGATACTCTACGGGGTCCGGATGTCAGTGCAGGGTAAATATCCCCAGGTTGTTGAAATTATTCCGGAGCCCTCTACTACGGCACTTTTCTTCCTTTCTTTTTTCACTCCCTCCTTTATCCCTTCGCTTACGGCGCGGTTCATTTGTCGACCGATATACGAGACAGGTACTGCGCCATTTCCTTTCGCCAAAAACGAATTATTATTTTCTCATTTACAAAATCCTCCAAGTGACTGTGACTACATTGCATAAACAACCTCAATATGCTCAGCCGCCGACTGATGAAGCAGTGAAGTTTCCGTTTAAATCCCCAGGGCAAAAAAAGTGGAAACAAAAATTCGGCGAAAGCAGCATGTCATTCGCAGAATAAGTGAAGCTAGTTCATTGATCGAGCCAGTGTCCGGGAAAGTAAATGTTTCATGAGCTCCGGTGATATTGCAACACTCCGTTCAGGCGATATTAATAATAATCATTTTAGATCGCGTGTTGCGCGAAATGTGCCGTTTTAATTTCATCACAGAACCAAACCATGATTGTGAATTAGTCATTCATGAGGAAGACATAAAATTTCATAAAAGTAGGCAAAATTAAATCGTATGCGAACCCTTAGTAGCTAATGAGTGCGAAAAGCCTTTAGGTTTCGAAGGAAACTGTTCTAAAATTATAGCTAAAATGCACAATTTGACACCATTTTCACATGGCAGATTGTGCATTCGCCTATAGGGATTTTACAGTGTGCTTTTAGACTCGTCACATCCACCGATGCTTAAAATAAATTAGCGACGCCTGAACAGTCAGCATTTTCTTACTTCATTCAAACCTTTAATTATTCCTGTGTGTGCAATAGCAGGTGGCGCTGGACAATGTGGCTAAGATACGCAAAAGCAAATTCTTTTTCCCTTGGAAAGGTACCAGGTCCGCCCTCTGTACACTTGACAAATAATACCCCGCGCCATTTCAGCAAAACGATGTAAAACATATCAGCTGTGAAGGAACGTATAAAGACAGATTTCTTGAATGAAACTACAGGTTTTATAAAAACGTGCATCGTTCAAAGACAGTCGCGTGCGCCCTCAGCGCGAAAAGCTTTTCAGGTGTTAAAAACTGAGAAGTGGTGTAATTGTAAGCACACCTCTGTGTGCACCTTCCGACAAGAGCCATCACTGTTAACGGAGATCAACCGGGCCTCAAGCAAGCAGGCTGCCACCATACTTCTTTCAGAAGGTCGGTCGGCTCAAAGCCCCCGACGTCTCGCTATTTCCCAGGGCTGGTCATAATAGCCGGTTCTGTTCCGCTATTTGCAGGAAGTAAACCTCTCGGCAAAAGAGCAGCTATGTAAGAACGATCTCGGGTGATTCCAAGCAGGAGAGGTCGTACTCTCCAAGCGCTGCTGTTTCTCCTTCCGAAGCGCGTTTTGGAGCTGTACAAGACGGCTATGCCACTTGCACGCATTCTTGGAGCAAACTCCATGTTCCGCCCAGGAGGCGGCGGGTGGGGTTGTAATGGGGTCATTTTCGGAGCCGGCTCGTTTCTTCCCACTGTGGAGACCCGTCCACAGACACTGAGTGGTCGCTTGATGCTTTCACGCCGAAAGAGCTCGTTTTCTTTTCATTCTGCAACGAGCTCACTATACTTACCGAATCTCCGACAAAGTGTGCGCAATGAAATTCAGTAAGGTTTCGTAGTCCTGGCGAGTGCTGTGCATTGCCCGAAGTTCTTTACTTTCAGGTCACCGGTTTAGAGTTCTCCCAGTACCACTCGCTTGAGGGAAGCTTTCCGGTTGCTCCGAATTGCGAATTGCTTGTTGTTTTGCCGGGTAGGAGCCGCAACTACCACTAGGTGAAACAAGCTGTAAACGGTGACACCGGCGGAAATCAGTTAGAAACGCGGGAGAAGAGCGCATGTCTTTTTACTTCTTTACAAATTCGGTTTGTTTCGGAACGGCCTACGCATTAAACTTGACTGCGGGTCGCTCCTAACCTTTTCACCACTTTTCATTGCTTTTCTTTTTTTTTCACCAATTCATCCTCTTTTATTTTCTGTGTACTCGAAACACACGCTAATGTGAATGACGATCTCAGGAAATAGGCCCGCCGTATTTTCGTTAGTTTACCTGTAGACTTTTCTGCGACGGACCTGGAAATTTTTCGGCGCCATAAAAAGGCTCTCTCACTTTATCTTACGCACGTTTACAAAATATCAGCTACGAGAACTCCACCGTTCATTATTCATGAACTCTGCGTATGCCCAGCTTTCTTAGACATTCAGCAAATGGCGCATTTGTTGGCCGCCAGCACCAAACAACGGGCAATTCAGTGACAATTTATAAACTCTAATTTCGACTAAGCTGCATACTCACGGGATATTCTGCATGAACATAATGGTTGCCATGGCCGACACTACAGCAACGCTGCCAAATGTGACCGATAGTGTTTCTTCCACTCATACCACTTGTTACCGACGGCTGAGAAAATCAACGGGATGTACTCAGCATCTAAAATCCCACAGTGATATTGAATTGTCAGCACTATGCTGCATGAGGTAGGAGCCGTGCAAGCTGTATTTAATATTGAATTTAAATAAATGTCTAGGAGGCTATAAAGGTCCTCTCCAAGGTTTTAATGTTATCTGAAAACGCTGGTTTTGGAGCAAATTTCCAGCTACTTACGGACTCTGCCCATGCCGATAAAGTTCTTTGCAGGTCCATTGGTCTGTTATACACATCCCACCTTTTACCTGTGTTGATAAGTGTTTTCTTTTGTAATGTAAGGGAGATCCCTGGTATTGTTTGCGGCTGGGGCAATGGTAACTAGAGATGACTGTTGGAGCGCACTCAGAATCCTGGCACATCACCCTTACCTCGGATTCAACACTACAACAAGTCATGGTAGTCGCTGTAACGGAGTGTTCTATTTAATCCGCTGCATAATGTTCAGCGGCCGTTTCGCTTTACGGATGTTAGGGTTGTACGAAATACAACACATCTTACACATATAAATACATCTTACACGAGCTTGACCTAGGTCCCCGTTTTCTTCGATTTCCACCCGTCTACTTGCGGACATCCGCGTTGTTAATAGCATGAAGCTGCGGAAAGTTTCGTACGATAGACTCCACTTAAATAACAGAAGGCAAAAATAATCTTACTGTGATTACAGACCAACAGCTCAAGAACACCCCCCCCCCCCCACCGAACCGAATCACACCAGGAGCTTGATTCCTAACTAGGAACCAGGATTTTCTTCTACCTGTATCCGTGGAGCTAACATCGTTTTAAACACTGAAGTAAAATGAAGGCAAAAGTATTTCACTTCACAATTCAGCCCATGGCACAGAGAGGCTCGTCATAGCAACACGCCAGCGTTGCTCCTAACTACCCAATGCCAAAAGTTAACGTTTATTTGATCGGTAACCCTTTATCACCCAGCTGTCGCCCATGCTTATCAAGGATACCTGAGCCGAGAGAAAATAAATGACGGAAGCAAGAAAAACGACAACATATAAGGGAATCGACCGATTTGATGCTACCGCACAGAGGCAAAAACGCAGGGAGTAGCCTTGTCACGAATCTCCACGGAGAGCTCTCGGACCGAAAGATTAGACTAGGCGACAGGTGTACCCTCACAGACGCACATTTAATACAACCTACGTGACAGAAACAGTACCACACAAAACTAACAAAACTAAAACAAAACATAAAGTCTATCAATACACACGACCTAGTAACACTGCTACTAGCGTCTACTACTAGCGTTCTACTGTTAGCGGTCGGCGTTCGTGTTCTTTGTTGGTTCTGCGCGGATGCGGCGTTGCATGGGTCCAGTAGTCGGCGTCGAAGTGGCGTTCGACGTGCTCAGGCTGGCGTCGCTGGCGGCGTCGTTGGCTGCGTCGTACAAACTCCCGGTCCAAGCACCCGTGGAGGTGACGCCGGTGATGTTGGCGTTAAGGAGCACCACCCAGATGGGTGGCAACAGCGCTGGAGACACCCCTGGTGGTAGACAGGTGGTAGCGTCCTCTGTTGACTCCCCTGAACGGGCTCAGGAACGGCAGGATGTCCACGGTGCGAAGCCTTTGAACTCGAGCTCACGGGAGCAGTAGCCCGCGTTGCGCTCTTCCAGCCGAAGCGTCCCTGACCCAGCGGAGCCTCCTCTTCTCTGTTCTTCCCCCCGTGCTTCGCTCTCTCTCGCGCTTTTATAGCCTTAGCTTTAGTCTACGTAATCCTTGTCGTCGTCCACTTCTTCTCCTCTTCTCCACTAGTCATCTCTTTCCACCTCACCGAATACTTCTTCATCTTCTTTATTCTTCCGTTAATCCACGTCATCCTTATCGCCATCCTCGTCGTTTTCTTCAAACATTTTTCACTTATACATTTATTTCAGGCTCCCTATCATATGTGACATGCCGAAAGGCCTTGTTCAAGGGCTGTCACGAAATAAGGCTCCCCCAGGTTGAGAATGGGCCCCCAGGGGACGATATTATATCGGCTGTACGATGCTCAGTGTTTACTGTTTTTTGTCGTGAAGCCATCCGCGAAGACGACGCTCTGATAATTGAGATATACTCGGCCATCTGTAATATCCGTAACAGTGACTTTTTAAGTCACTTGTACTTGCAATAATCATTGCATGTATGGTGCAAACTCAACAGCAGTGGGGCGAGCAGTAATTTTGTGCTCACATAACGAAGACACCTGCACTTGTGTGCTCTTCTTAAGTATTACGATTCGTCGTTCGTTAGGGCAGGAACTTACTGATCTAAATCATCAGAAATTCACCATTTAATCGCAAGTATATGCAGAGCGAGTTATAGCATGGAAGTTTGCTTGCTGTCTCCGGGGAAATGAGACATGTAATTACCTTTTGCAGAGCGCCACAGGCAGCGCGTTGTAAACTGGTGTGCCTAACAGCGATAAACCTACCAGTATATGACATTGCGATGTAGTGCCAGTTAACATGCTATATTAACCTCCAGGATTTTCAGTACATAAATGAAACAGTAGCTGCAGTGTTGTTATGGCCTTGCCTTGCTGGAAGCACGCGGGAGTGCTTCGATAAATAGCGTTTTGCGAAAGCGATCAGAGCAAGGTGCGCTCGCCACCTGCTGGAAGAGTAATAACCAAGCTTGGGGTAGGATTTTTATTTCATTTTTTGTTTCATGCACCCTCGGGGCCATAGGCATTAGATAGGGGAACAGGTACAGGCATACAGCAAAACAACAAAGTAAAAATGGAATTGCGCTTTTATTAAAACAGTAACAGATGTGTCTACTCATACAATGCTAGCTAAGGCGTTCTCGAAAAGGTTGGAAGGACTTGGACGAGTCTTATACAGGATTGGTTCCTTTTACCGATTTCCTTACTCCAAAAAAAGAAGCAAGCGTCCTTCTTTGTCAAAAATGTACTGCTTACTGCCATTACCACAGGTTTTTCAACTGATAGTTGCACTTTAGATGGAGTGAGAGCATTTGGTTTTAAATAGTCCTTCCCACAAAATTGAAAGCCGGAAAGAAGCTACAGGGACATACAGTTTAATGTGCATTCGGTTTCGATGTCTTTTGTTACATCTCACAGGTAGCATAATACTTCATAAAGTTTGCGTCTAGTTACAAGCTATTATATGATGATTCAAGGCCATTCAGGAGTTTCGGTGGTTAGAAACCTACAAGGAAAGTCAAAAAAGTCTTTGTAGAAGGTGAATAAAAAATTCACTTTGAGCGCGCATTGGCACATTCTGCCTTAAAAAAATTACACATGTTTAAATATTGTCGCGTATACGCTTCAGTGTTTACAATTATAATATTCCGCCTCTATGGCAGTGGACATAAGTCTATATACGCCGTACCTTAGACGTTGCTGAATATAAGATGTTAAGCTAGGCAGGTGGACTATTTTCTTGATCTATTCCGTCATCTGATGACCATCTTATTTTCGATATTACTAGAGTTGAAGATGTCGGACTGAAGCTACCATTAGTTTCAAGGCCCCAGTTATTGTGCCGCTCCTCCCGACGAAATTCCACCCTCGACCAGCTTGGGTAAGCCCGTTTTCCTACAAACGGCAGAGTAAAAAAACGCTCCAGTGAGCGTTCTTTACTCTGCGTCCTTGTTCATAAGATTAAGAGTAACAGTGATCAATTACTACTCACCTCGAGTCTTAATAAGATTCATGCGTGTTGCAGTAATTAAGTGGGACAAGAAACTTAACAGTTATAAAACATTCTTCACGAAAATAACAGTCAAGCGAGTCGCACATTCACTTAAGCGCAGTCTTTCATCGCAGCCTGCAATTGAAGTTAGTGAGCATAAATACCTTGCAGCCACTATAATAATAAACTTGCTGGAACAAAGACGTTTCTAACATATGCGAATATTCGTTTCAAAAGCTTCGTTTTCTACGACAATAACTAAAGCAAACTTCACCGGATGTGAGGTCGTTAACTTATTCATCAGTCATAAGACCTAAGCTGGAGCATGGTACCACCGCTTTGGACCCGTACTCAAAAAGTTACATGCACTTGAAAGCATACAACGCGAAGCTGTTAGTTTTATTCTTTCAAAATATCAAAGAGCGGATAAGCCAACTGACCTTTTGAAGAAGCATAATATTCTACCACTCCAACTGTGAGGCAAATTCAAAGACTTAAATTTCTCTTCTTGCTAAAACACAATAAGCTGCTAATGAGCACTCTTCACCTGAAACCATGCACTTCATACCTTTCTGACGAATCATCGCTACGAAAAACAAATGAAACCTTATAATTCTAAAAATAATGCCCTTAAATATTATTTTTTCGGCGTACAGTACAAGAATGGAACCGAGTGCCATATGACCTAGCAAGTAGCATCGAATTGATTTACCTAATTTATTGGTTGTGTAACTTAAAGGGGTCTAACATCCCAAAGCGACCCAGGCTATCAGGCTATCAGCCTTAGTTTAAGGCTCCGCAAATTTCGACCATCTGGTGTTCTTTAACGTTGAGCTACCGCGACGGCACAATTGAATATTGAGGAACTGGTTAATGGTTTTGTCATTTCGAGCGGTATTTCTGGGCTTTAGCAATTAAAATTTCCCGTTTTCTTGATATTTCTTGACTGAAGTATTGAAATCTACAATTATGTGGTGTGAGTTCATTACTGTCACCTTTGACACCATCATTATTGTATTCTGTGAACTACTTTTGTTACTCTTGCCCCTCCGGTCAGGGACTGTCCAAGGGTCTGCAGTATTATATAAATAATACGTCATCAAAAAGTGTCCGCAAATTATGTCCGCACGATTACGTCGTTCTGTGGAGAAAAATGTGTCAATTCTGTAAGGCAGTGCGTGACTAGATCCTGAAATGAGAAAGTTTAGTTGATGAATTGTTATTAGTTAATTATTTAACTTGAAATAATGAAAATAAATGCGGTGTTCAAATCAGATTTTATGTTACTGACTCGATGAAAAACGATGTAAATGAGCGATCAGGCTTACGTATCCTATAAAAGCAAAATAAGAATGAAATGAAAAATAAATACGAAATTAAAAGTGGCAAAGACAAAAAGCAAAATTTATATACAACATAAAACCCCGCTGCGGTGGCTCAGTGGGTAGTCGCTCGGCTACTGATCCGGATTTCCCAGGTTCGAACCCGACCGCGGCGGCTGCGTTTTTATGGAGGAAAAAGCTAAGGCACCCGTGTACTGTGCGATGTCAGTGCACTTTAAAGATCCCCAGGAGGTCGAAATTATTCTGGAGCCCTCCACTACGGCTTCTTTCTTCCTTTCTTCTTTCACTCCATCCTTTATCCCTTCCCTTACGGCGCGGTTCAGGTGTGCAACGATATATAGGACAAATACTGCGCCATTTCCTTTCCTCCTAAAAAAAAACAAATAATATTATTATTCATTGTAACGCGCCCAAGCATGACCCATTATTTCCAAGCATGACCCATTATTCCCGCCAAGAATGGTCTGATGTTCAGCCACTCTGACTGCAAACAATGGCCCTAAGGTCACTGCCAGTGCAAGGCCCAATATCCACGAATAGTCGCTTTTCAGTTATTGGCATAGCGTGGCTGCCTTCAGGCATTACCAACATGGCAAACCAGTGGCATTTCCAACAACAATAATGGGGAATTATCGCATGGAATTAGAGGTCCAGTTTGGGTTTTTAATACCGTGGGACCTTCTGCATTCTAATGTGTGATTTGTTGTAAATCGTGAAACTTACAACTAATTCTGGAATCTGTTCTCGTGCAGTGTGTCACTTGAATGCAGTTAAATGATTCAAACAATTCCACCATTTATTAGCAAGTTTGCTTTCGCTCTGATTATTTAGGTTAGTCTGCGCAGCTTGGCAAGCTGATGTGAATGGCTAAAATATCCGTAGAGTGATTCGTGGCGCGGTTCTCCAGTGAACTGATGAGACTTTTCGGAACTACTCATGATACCTGTATAGCAAGAGACCTTTTATAATGTCCTGAAACGAACTCCTCGTCCAGCTTTTGCACGATAACCTCGTAATGCGTCGAAGCTTTAAAGAGATGTACGTTGTGATTATGAGCATATAAATATAACCAAAGCAGGAAAAAGCGAATAATATGAACACATTGAATTTTGCGCCACACAGAACGCAATGAGATACTCGCAAAACATTTCTATGAAATAATTTGTAAATGATGCTTAAGAACTATTGCCACATTAATTGTAAAATGTGCAATCGAACGCGTCATATTTTCCTTGCTCTGAAAGGCCTATTTCTAATCTTAAAGGATTGTAGATACCAAATTTTTGCTTGCATGTTTTCTTCTTTAAAACGACGCTTTAGACATTCGTATACATGAAGCACTCCGTGGAATTCTTATACAACCGCTAAAAAATTTATAACTGAATTTCTCCTTGACGTTGTTTTGGTTCCATCGACCGAACAGAGCCTGTGACGTAAAGATGATGTTTTGGTCACGCGATCCACTAGAAAAACTGTAATATAATCACTGACAAATCATTTTTTTTGTCATTCAAGGTCTTGGAAGGGGCTGGATTAAATGTCATAGTGAATTAAAACTTCTTGTCAGCGATTATTTTACAGCTTTTCTTGTAGATCACGTGACCGGAACATCAGATTGGCGTTACAGACATCGGTCGATGAAACCGAAACAGCACGACCGAAGAAATTCAATTATAAATTATTTAACGGCTATAGGCAAATACTAACCGGCAATTCATGTATTCTAATCTGTAACGTATTGCTTGACAGAAAAAAATGCGCATTAAAATTAGGTGCCTGTAGTCCTTTAATGCGCCGTTCCACACCCCTAAATACACATTAAAATTCAGAAAGTTAACTATATGTATACGAATTAACGTATATTTATCTGTAATTTCATATTCACGTATCTATAAATAACGAACTTTTTTGCCATTTTATTCCAGCAAGTTACGACACATGTGGTAGCATCCATCCTCAATGGATGTGAAAACAACTTCGAATGAAGCTTTTTTTTTTCTGTACGGAATTCATCATTCCACCCAAAGAAGCTTGCGCAGCTTAGTGAAATACACTGAATGCGAGACTGACGACGCCTTTGTTTTAAGAAAATAGAATTAAGCAGTTTACGTCACATCACGTGCACGCAACATGGGAGACGGAACTATTACTTGAAAACCACACAACAACCCTCTGAAAGTTCATGTCTATTTAATTCGGGCAAAATCAGCTGGAGCCAGGAGTTCGGCACTTTCTGGAACACCTGCAAGTTGGCAAGCGAAAGAGAAACGGTATCGAACTGTTACACATATTCTGACTGGCCTGCTGCAGTGAAAGGAGGAGCGTGTCTGATTCTCATCTGGCACAAACGATAGTTTCATTCCGGTTTTCTCAAGATCACTAAAAATTCGATATTTTCTTTTTCTCTCTGATACTTCAATTTATGTTCATGAGCCGCCTGAGACAAACCTAGATGAGGTTTTCCTTGTTTGAATCTGCACCAAACCCTGGCCAATCCCCCACCGTGGGTATGTGCCATCGTATTTGAGACAACAACAACAAACGATAGACGTCCAACGTCTTCATGAACACAGCATGTGTCGGGACACATATGAAACCCCACTCCGCTCATTGAAAAGGTGGTCAACGTCCGGTGAATCCATTCCACAAAAAAAATAAAAAGAGTTCTGACCATTGCGGTTGCATTCCTTTGCGCACGCCATTAAGCTACACATTTCGCATAGTTGCTGAACAGCTAGAAGTCCTCCTAGCGCTTTGTCGCACTTTCTTTTCGTGTCGGAACAAAAATATTCGGTGCGTACTCAAAGCAGGAATTACACCCTGAAAGATTCATTTTATAACGCGCCTAACGATGAAAGGATAGTGATACTCACAAAGACGATCTTGCAGGCCAGGCTACTGAATAACGTCAGAGTTCTCATAACGCATCAAGTGTGGATTTTAGCTTGCGCAGAGTACGAACGGCATCACCACGAGTGCCCTGTACATGCTTTCTCGGTGCACTGGTTGTATGGCTATTCGCCGCGCTCCCAGCCACATGCCAAGCACGGCTTGTCGAAGCTGCGGGATTGCAGTGGATCGCGCTACGCCATAGCGAGTGCCGGGGAGACGAGGAGACAGCGAGAGGAAAGGCTGATTCTCTTTGTTTTGAACAATTTTGCTGTGGCAACAGAAACGGCAGCTGAAGAATGACGAGCGAAAAATCTGGAGAGGGTGAATGAGCGGTGCCGCGCGTAGCTTGTAGTGAGGGAAGCTAAACGACTGGTAAAGAAAACAAAAGAGTTCAGCCATGACAACGCAAGTTGCTGCGCCTATGAACTAACTTGGACAGCGAATGTTTGCAAAGAAGAAAACTTCGTACCCAACTTAGTTTCATTTTTAACCCTCTGTTATTATTCGCCTCGTAAAGAAAAAAACTAGCATTTCTTATTAAAGCAGCGCCATTAGCCGCCGGGGTGGCTTAGTGGTTAAGCTGCTCGGCTGCTGACCCGAAAGACGTGGGTTCGATCTCGGTCGCGGAGGTGAAATTTCGATGGAGGCGAAATTCTGCATGCCCGCGTACTGTGTGATGTCAGTGGACGTTAAAGAATCATAGTTGGTCAAAATTCCCGGAGTCCTTCATTACGGCGTCCCTAATAGCTTGAGTCGCTTTGGGACGTTAATTTCCCATATAGCCAAACTCAACAGCACCATTATTTTGAAAACTACTTTATACAGAAGGCCAGTTTTTGCCTGCACTTTGTATCAGAAGCGAAGATTGGCACGGTGGGCCAAGACCAAGACGAGAGGATAACATACTCACAATTGTTAACTTTGAACTTTATTGCATGGCTGCAAAACCGCGGAATGTTTGTAGGACAATATGGTCCACGATAAAGTAAATGTTGACCAATAACGGAAAACACGTGTACGCTCGGTACGCTGCGCGAGCCGTAGCGCATGACGATTGGCAAGATAGCGATCACTCAAAACATCACTACAAGCACATGTAAGCGCCGATCTGAAGGACATATAGATACAAAGGGAAGAAAAAAGATGCAGCGAGCGAAACAGAATAAGTCCAGGATGACGATAGTAAAACAAAACCGAGCAACCGAAACGGATGAAAGAATACCTTAAAACTCACGACGAAGTGCCCTGGGACTAGAAGCGAACAATTAAAACCAGGTGAACGACATCGAAAAGAGCCACGTCAAAACAAAATTAGTAAATCAGCAAAAACACACTAAAACCACATAAGAAAACATGACACTAGAGCCTGGAACGCCAGCAGAAACACGGATTGTGGTAAAGCTATTAAAAACGGCCCATTTGTTTTTCATCGTGGGGTGCATTGTCCTATATAATACTACGTGTCGACGATCCGATGAAAACAGGATGATATAACAGATGGCAACGGCAAGATTTAATGCTGGTGGTTTGGTCCTAAATCTCTGTGACGCTCCACTGCTCACTTAGTCGCAATATGTAATAAATGTACTGTAATGGTGAAGAATTTTAGTATTATCTGATCTTATGTAGTCATTATCCTCATGGGACCTTAACGGAAGAATTCCTTCACGTTAGGTATCACAACCTGACAAGGTATCAGGATCGAGATAACGGCGACACAGGAAACCTTTGCTTCGTAACAAGAGCTTCTCCGCATTTTTACGATTGAAACCATGTTGGTCGCGACGCGGATAATCAGTTTGAACGCCTCTATAAGGCGCTATAGCCTGCGCAAGGCGTTTCCAGTGCGCGTCGAAAAAAACGAAGAGAGGAAGATCTTTCCCAAGGGTTCCCGAAGGCGCCCGCGGCTTTAAGCAAGCGCATGGCAGCTCAGGGGCCAAGACCTCCTCCCCCTGCGGCCTTGACGAAGCGGGGCATGCGCGGACAGGTTTTCTAGAGTTTCCAGCGCTCTCTAAAAAACAGGGGGAGGGAGACGTAAAGTAACTTCTTTTGTGACACCTCCTCTCTCTCAGCGCCCTCGCCTTCGTCTGGCAATTTCGAAGTAGGTTATATAAGAGCGCGTTGCATCTCGTTATGGGGATCTATCGTTCGTACTTCGCGCAGCGGTGTAGAGAAGCCCCGGCCTTTGGAAGCCGTGTAGAGTGAGCTTAGAGCTCGAGTGTTCTTTTGCGTAAGCTTTGGTAGCTGAGTGCGTAGCCCCTGTTTCTTCTCCCTGTGTTTTTGTTTCTGTCCAGTTCTTTTGTTCTTCCGTCTGTCATCGTCTGGCTGTCAGCTACGAGTGCAGCCAAATAAACGAGCACCTCGAAGGAAACGACGTGTGCAAGACGAAGACGAGGGGAGCTGGTGAGACTAGCGAATTGTGGCGGCTAGAGTGCGAGGTGAAGATTGCAGAAATAGAGGTAGAAGCCGAAGATGCAGAGCGAGAAGCCGAAAAAGGCTGTAGCAAGATTTGGCGACGACCGGCACTCCGCAAGAGCCATCCTGATTCGCAAGCTGGCGCGACGTCTTCCTGGGCTCATCGAGACTCCCGGTCATTCAAGGCGGGAGCGGAACCTTTAGACGATTACAAGTGTCCCGGGGACCGAGAGTGGAGATGACTCTAGGCACCAACATCAGACGGTGGCCCCGCAGCGTGCAACGACGCGGCGAGAAAGAAGCAACGGTTGCTGAGGTGAGCGGAATTTCTTGCCTCCGTTGGCTTGCGTAACTCAGGCATTGGGAGCGGGAGGTGCGTGGTTTAGACAAATAGCATGAGAGCAGCCATGGGTAAGACGAAGACCAGGGGAGCTGGTGAGACTAGGGAATTTTGGCGGCTAGAGTTCGAGCTGGTGACTGCAGAAATGGAGGTAGAAGCCGAAGAGGCAAAGCGAGAAGCCGAAAAGGCTGTAGCAATAGCAGAAGCCCGAAAGGTAGCAGCAGAATGATTAAGCGAATCGAAGCAGAGAAAGCGACTTGGAGACGACAGATTGCGTCTGAGGAGAGCATCCAACTACAAAAATCCCAGTCGGGGCCGGCGAGTGGCAAGCAGACGGCTGCAGATTCCGACCACGATGGGCGCGTTTACTCAAGCTTAGACTCCGTCGAGTTGTACGCTGAGATCCCTGAGATTCTACGCGACGCGTTCAGCGGGCAGGATTTCGAGCGCAATGCGGCTGTCCAGCCTGAATTGGTAGACGGTGAGATGGACATAGCGACAGCTGTGTCAGAAGCTACCACGCACGCTGGAACTGACAAGACGCTCCCCGGCGCGTTTGGCACGTTTAGACGATCGAAAGGCTCACAGCGTCCGACGGTCTTGACAGCGTATGTCGGAATCTGGCTGCACGGCGCCGCAGACACGGAGTTTTACGCTACCGCGTGCCAAGAGCCAGCTGAGGCGCTGTTCAGCGGGTCGAGTGGATCGCATCGCTAGAGCAAAACGACCTATAGGTCGGAAAGACAAACGGCGTGGTAGACGGCGTGGCAGCTCTGGTGGTAGAGGCCCCACACGATGACACATCTGAGGCTCTTCCCGACATGCTTTGCGGATCATACCGAAACTGCGATGCGGCGATGCAGTCAGACCCCAGCTCCATGCAAGACGAGGCAGCGGAAATCATCGCCCTCGATTTGACCGCCGAACTCACTGAAGAAATTGAGTTGACCGAAAGGGCCACCCAGGACGAAAGCAGGAACGGCAAGCTAAGGGTCACAGAAGAGGGTAACGACACGCATCAAGATGCGCAAAGCAGGTCGAATATTTCTTGTGAGGCGGCGCTACAGGGTGGACTAATAAACGGCACAACGGGTGCCGCGACAAGTCGGTTGGTTGAAGCCAACGCCTGCGAGGAGGCTATCCAAACTGGATGATCCAAGGAGTTCAATGCTGTGACCGCCGTATTTTAGAGACCCAAATGTGCGATGTGATCGCCGAAACGCTCTGTGTCACGCACATTGAAGCAAACGGTGACGAGCGCAGAGCAGCTAGGAAGCGTGCTAAGCGTTGTAGCTCGCTCGACGCGACGCACCTGCCTGACTGCTCTGACCAATTAGTAAGAAATTTTCCTGACCCTGAGTCATGCCGTGCCGGCGGGCCTGTACGCTCCCGCTCGCCTGTGGTGTTCTCTGCGTGTTCTCGAGTGCAGCGACTGCAGTGCGAGACGCTCTAGGGGCACTGCACAGTGAAGGACGGCAAAAACTGTGCCGCTTGCACGACTGTAAGCACTCGAACTTGCCTTGAACACAGTGCGAGCCGCGAACGGACAATATACGTCAAGTGTGTACACGGACTTTCGGCGTGTAGGCAGCAAGTCGCGGCCTTTTGTTTGTGCTTTGATTGACTGGGCAAAAGAGCCCAGCAACGTTCTTATGGTAGGGAGTGTAAGGTTGCTATAGCGGAAGGCGTTTGGAGCGCGTACGCCAAAGAAGAAAAAAAAGTCTTCCCTGAACATTACCGAAGGCGCGCGCAGCTGTAAGCGCATCCCAGCCCAGGGGCCAGGACCTCCTCCCCTCGCTCAATAAGGTTGCGGTATGCCTAGGGTGTTAAAAGGCGCTTCAGTAATATCCTCTGGCAGTAATTGTTTGTAATGTAATTTGTGGACCTGAGTTATCTGTAATCAAAATTTGAATTTCCCGCGTCTGTGCTCCTGTCCTCTCCTCTCGTCACTATTTGCGCGCTGTAAAGTCGGCGCTTCTCCGCTGGCCCACTCACTCTGTCCCTCTGCCGGCTGGGGACGCGCGCGGCAATTCCCCGCGGGCGGATTTGGCGCGTGGAGCCAACGAGAGCACTTCGCTACCGACGTAACGAGCGCTGCCAGAGGGATTCGGGCGAAAGCCCGACACCGCTGGTCGCCGCGAAGCGTGGAAGTGGGAGATTTATGAATATACTGTAAATTACGGGCTCGCCTTTCAGCTCTTGTACGCGGCATTAACGGTCGGCCACCTGTACTAGACATAATGCAAGAATTTCACAGCCAACCTCGAATGTGCTTTTCAGGGACCGTTTAACGTCTGTAACCACTCCTCTCTCTCATCGACCACATCCTTTTTTTGGAAATATAGAAGCATGTTGAATAAATTTATACGGTTCTAGGTCAGACGTTGCGCACTGATGCAGAAAGGCGCCGGCTTTCGGTGAGCCGTGTAGAGCGATCTTGGAGCTCGAAAGTACTTTTGTGTCAGTTTTGGGAGCTAGGAGCCCTATGTCAGACCTCACGCAGTGATGTAGAGAAGCCCCGGCTTTGGGCAAGCCGTGAAGAGCGAGCTTGGAGCTTGAGTGCATTTTTGTGGCCTAGTCCCTGTTTCTTCTGTCTGTGTATTTGTTTCTGTACAGTTTCTTACTGAATGCTATAAAAGTCCAGTTCCTTTGTCCGTCCGTGTGTCATCGTTCGTCCATCGTCTGGCTGCCAGCTACGAGTTCAACGTCAAATAAACGAACTCCTGGAAGGAAATGAGGTGTCAAAAAGGAAGAACCTACCTCTTTACTGCATCTATACGTAAGTGCATCCAGATGCTTTTTGAAAAAGTCGCCTCATATGAATCTCTTCTAAGCGGCTGCTGCAGCTAGCGCTAGAGCTGCCTCCACTTTTCCAAGCCCCGCCACGCTTTCGGAAGGTAACGACCGCCATTGTGGATGAAGAAGTGTTACTGAATTCCTCAAGCTTTCCCACCGTTAAACACGACGCGTGTCGACATGTATCCTTTAGTAAAATACAGAGTTGTCACTGTTAAAGATTGCCTAGAAAGTGGGATAGTTGTCTTTGCGGATGCAATGCCACCTCAGGGTTTACTTTGATGTCACGTATGCTCTGTTCGAATGTTCTATGGTCGTTGCTTCTGATGCTTTGCGTAAAGGCAAAGGAAATCAACGGTTAGGTTGCGGGTCAGTCAGTGCAAAAATAATGAAGATAGATGCCACAGTTCGATCACATTGATCATGATACACATAGCAGAAAAACGACGCGATACAACGTATTCACCGGATGACCGCTTAGGGAAGTACTGACCGACTAGAAGCTCGGAAAGGGAAACCGCAACCCGTCTTACGTTCTTCTAGTGACGACTGACTGGATAAAAAGAGAACTGGCTTTGATTTGCCATTGTTTTTTTAAGAGAAGGAGGGGGCACGGTCTTGCTACTTTTATATCTGCCCTAGGCCCGTTCTTTCGTGCTGACTTCCACTACCTGCCGGAAGCAACCAATAGATTTGGTTGAAAAACTGACCTGATTTCAATAGCCATTACATTGTGTCTGCTGCAAGAAATAATGAATGCCTACGAAAGTATTATTGTAAAGCAGGGCTTGATTGTTGCATATATGCTTGAAATATGCACGTTAAATGGCGCAGAAAAAGAAGAGCTGCGCTCACGCCCTGCTTTTGAGATCGAGCAGCTTTAACATTTCGATTAAAATTTTACGAAGATAGAAGAAAAGTTGCTTACAATAAATTCAAGGCTTTTAATGGGAGTGCTGTAAAATTTTTCAGGCTTAAAAAACCGCAGTATTTAAGTATATAATCGGTTTCTTACACGCCTCTGTCCTTGATCTTTCTATACCTCCTAGGTAGCATGCATCATAGATCTACAGAAAGAGAAATCCTATCTGAACGTTAACAGAAAGGAAGAGGGCAGAGGGGTTCAGAGAACGAATGCTGGTTGATGGCATCATAGTCGAAATTAAGAGGAAGAAATGGGCTTGGGAAGGACATGTGATGCGAAGGCAAGATAACGGATGGTCAGGAAGCTAACAGAAAGGATTTCAAAAGCACAGAAGCGTAGCACGGTGCGGCAGAAAGATAGGTGGGCGGATGAGATTAAGGACTTAGGGGGATAGACTGGCCGCAGCTGGCACATGCCAGGATCAAGTAGAGAGGCACGGGAGGGGCCTTTGCCTTGCCTGCAGTGGGCGTAGTAAGGTTGATCATGAACACAGCCGATTGCCTTTGCTCACTTCAGCAAGTTCTACTAATGAAGCACTGTTCCCAAAAGACAAAACATTATACTGATAATTCACACCTGCTCTCTAAATTATCTCTGAAAAGAAATGTAACCGCATTTACTAAGACTATGGATCTTTTTTCTATGGTTCATATTTGGTCCATTGGCATTTCTCATATACGCAAAGCTAATTCCGTCTGAAACATCTTTTATGATATGACCAGTAAGAACTTATCTTGTTATCTGAAGACACCCTTTTAGCAGCCAGACTGCTCTTCTCAAATTGTACAGGGTAAATTATAGAGATAGCCACTAATATCGAAATATAATTTCTCACACCTTGTGAGCTCTATCGCATGCATGCACTGCCTCAGAAGCCGTGGGAGGCGGAATCGCATTTTCTGAGCAGTGGCTTTTTCAGGTAGTTATCATACGCATGTCTTATGATAACTACCCGTGCACGGCTCCATTCCATGAACACGGGCCGCCTTCAGTACGTGATTTGCGCTGCTTTCGTAATCTACAGGTGCGGCAAGCACTATAGGTGGGTGGCTGAGCTTCCCCATATCCTGTATGCATCCCGCTGCTTCTTGTTTCGTGCACTCTTTGCCGTGGCGGCTGAGTGGTTACGGCGCTCGGCTGCCGGCCCGAAAGACGCGGGTTCGATCCCGGCCGCGGCGGTCGAATTTCGATGGAGGCGAAATTCTAGAGGCCCGTGTACTGTGCGATGTCAGTGCACGTTAAAGAACCCCAGGTAGTCGAAATTTCCGGAGCCCTTCACTACGGCGTCTCTCTTAGCCTGAGTCGCTTTGGGACGTTAAACCCCCATAAACCAAACCATCTTTGCCGTCATTGAATAGGACGCTTGGACGTGACCGCTCCCAAAACGCTTTGGAATGCTTCTCAGACGCCGCACGTAGCCGCGAGGTGCGAGCCAAAACTCATGCGGTGGGTTCAACATAAGTAGCGAGCGCTTGGAACATTGTAAACGAACGAACGAGCTGCCTGATAACCTCCGCAAATCTCTGGGTACGCATTTTATAGAAAGAATGGAACAGCGCTTATGCCAGCAGACGTAATTCCGCAGACCTCAAGACAGGAATACCGTCTGTGAATTTTTCTGCTGCCACACGACAAGGAACATTTGTTTTAAACTCTCCGGTTGTGAAAGACACATAGGCTTCAGTTGTTTATTTCTCTTTTAAAAAATCACGAACCATTTGCTACTACTTATGCACCGTTTTGTCGATTTAAGCTTTGTTTCCTGCGAAAGTGCTCCAGAAATAATAGGCTGTTACAAGGACCAAAACTTCTCCATTTATGAATTATAATTCGCTCTTTAAAACGGATGATAATAGATAATATATTTGCGACTTTTTGTGCAATGATAGTATATATGCGAACATATATTTCAAAGAAAAATGCTTTTCCAGGAGAATTAAAATATTGGATGTCATATATTCAAAACTTTCTACATTGCCAAGTAAAATGTTAGACTTCAAATTGAAAAAAAAAATTTGGTTCTTGGGGAAAGGAAATGGCGCAGTATCTCTCAGATCCCGGCGGACACCTTAAGCGCGCCTTAAGGGAAGGGATAAAGGATGGACTAAGAGAAGAAAACAAGAAAAAGGGGCCGTAGTGGAGGGCTCCGGATTAATTTGGACCACTTGGGGATCTTTAACGTGCACTGGCAACACACAGCACACAGGAGCGTTCAGTGCACGTTAAAGATTCCGAAGTGGTCGAGATATTTGCGGAGCCCTCTATGTTCCTATTCTGCTAATATTAGGACCAGCCAGCTGAATGAAAATTTTGGAAGGTGATGTAGTGAGCGTAAATTAGTTTTTGAAGAAAGGAAATGGCACAGTAATTGCCTCATATATCTGTGCACACCCGAGCCTATCAGTAAAAAAAGGCAAGAAGGTGCGAGCGAAAGAAACAGAAAAAGATGCCGTAGTGGGGGGCTTGGAAATATTTTTGACCACTTCGGGATCTTTGACGTGCACTGACATCGCACAACCCAAGGGAGCATTTTTCCGTTTGGCCTCCACCGAAAAGTGGCTGCCGCGGCCGGGTTCGTATCCTGGAACTCCTGCTCAGTAGCCGAGAGCCCTAAATAGTGAGCCAACGCTCAAGGGCGCTTACGCTTCTTGAGCCAACGCGGCGGGTTGAAGTCAATGTAAATAGCGGTATTTACCCACAAATGATGCACTGGGGCCAGATCCCACTGCGGTTCCGTTCGGGAACCAGTTCCTTTGGTCTCCTCTCATTGGCCGATCTTCGTCACGTCCAGCGTGACGAAAAACTTCCGGAGGCGGCTCCGCGTTTTTCGTCTACGTCACGGGGCGTGGCCCCGGCGCCGAAAGGAACCGTTTCGCCGGCCGGCACAAGAACCGCGGCGAGTAGGTCCACTTCGCGGAACCGCTTGTAAACAAACATGGCGGCGCCCATGACCCCGTATCTTTTCGCGGCTCTTTGCGGCCGCACTGGGCAGAGAAGACCTAAAAACAGGGAAGATGCCTTCGATCTGCCGGAGGAGGATTTCCGCCGCCATTTCAGGATGAGTAAGGCGCTGGTGCGTAGGCTGTGTGCTGATCTTGAGGGCGAAATCGGGGCAAGGGGGCCGACCGGACTGCTGACAGAAGCGAAAGTTCTCTGTGCGCTTCGGTTTTTTGCAACCGGGAGCTTTCAGACTTCTGTCGGCAGTGAGGTGACCATCCAACTCTCGCAGTCCTCAATGAGCCGCTGCATCAGCGCAGTAGCGCTAGCTATAACTCGCGTAGGCAAACGAAAAGGGTGGGTGACCTTTCCATCCGCGCCAGCGGAAATGCAGCAGGCAGTCGCAGAATTTTTGCACCGCGGCCGAATTCCTGGTGTCGTTGGCTGCATCGATGGAACCCTCGTTGCCATCAGTCAGCCCAAAGGCCTCAGCCCTGGTGAAACGCAGGCATTCATGACGAGAAAGGGCTACTACGCCCTAAACACGATGTTGGTAAGTACTACAAGTCTGTCCACTCGTTAAAACAAAACCATAATTCGCGAATTTCAGCCGCCGGCGTGGATTGCGTGCATTTGCATGCTTAAATTTGAATGCACTCAAAATCAGAGTGAGGAAACGTCATTTACATTGTCGGGTAACATGTTAACTAACGATACTTAGGAGAAACAAATTCTGCCGAGGTTTCCGCATTATTTTCTTAATATATTGCATTCTGCGTCGCAATACTGTTATTGTGGCCTTACATGGAAAACAGTTAAAATTGATATATATATATATATATATATATATATATATATATATATATATATATATATATATATATATATATATATATATATATCAGGATGCTCGGCAAAGCAACGTATAAAATGCATCATTTGTTATTAGAATATTGTCACCTTCACTTTCTTTGCAAAAACTTAACATGAATAGTTATTAAAATAATGCTCATATCATGTTCCAACAGTGTGCTGCTTTTATGGAAATTTCAGAGTGCATTAGAGCCATGGCTTTTTTTTCTACCCATTAGTTTGTCCTCATCATGTGTCAATCTTTATACTACCTTTGTATATTTGCAGGTCTCCGATTCAAAACTGAGAATCCTGGCTATTGATCCACGGCGACCAGGATCCACTCATGATGCTTTTTGCTGGAAGCATTCATTCCTGCGGCGGAGAATTGCCGAACAAGGGCTACTGCGTCCTGGGGAGTTTCTGCTTGGTGAGCTGTCTTATCCGAAGCAGGCAAATGCAGAGACTGAGAACGGTTTTATTTTTATTTTTACACAGGTGACAGTGGCTACCCGCTTGAGCCCTTGCTGATGACCCCTGTGCCTGGCCATCCAAGCCTCCAGACACCAGAGGGGGCTTACAATCATGCTCACTCTTCAATGAGGACAGCTGTGGAGCGCTGCATTGGGGTGCTGCAAAGCAGATTTCGGTGCCTTCAACGGTATCGAACTCTGCATTACAGCCCCAAGCGTTCAGCTACCATTATTGCAGCATGTGCAGCGCTCCACAACCTGTGCCTTGAAGAAGGTGATCCTTTTGATGGCTCATGTAGCAGTGATGACAACAGCGACAGCGAGGATAGTGAGCAGGAGCATGACACTGCTGCACAAAATGTACCACCACCTTCCACTCGCTCCACACTAACAAAAGCTAAGGGAGTGCGGTGCCGCATTGTACATTTATTCTCTCTACCACGCCTTCAGCACACTGCTTATTTGAGAAGAGTGCGTCAGCGTGTGATAAGGCAGCTCGCCAGGCAGAGACGACACACCTCACAGTGATGCATTCACTAATCATCATCATCAGCCTGACTACATCCACTGCAGGGCAAAGGCCTTTCCCATGTCTCTCCAATTAACCCTGTCCTTTTCTAGCTGCATCCGCCCTTTGCCTGCAAAGTTCTTAATCTCATCCGCCTACCTAACCTGCTGCCACCCCCTGCTACGCTTCCCTTCTCTAGGAATTCACTCCGTTACCCTTAAGGACCAGCGGTTGTCTTGCCTTCGCATCACATGCTCTGTCCAAGCCCATTTCTTCCTCTTGATTTCGACTAGGATGTCATTAACTCGCGTTTGTTCCCTCACCCACTCTGCGCGCTTCCGGTCTCTTAACGTTACACCTATCATTTTCCTTTCCATGGCTCGTTGTGCTGTCCTTAACTCAAGCTGAACCCTTTTCGTTAGCCTCCATGTTTCTACCCCGTAGGTAAGCACCGGCAAGACACAGCTGTTGTACACTTTTCTCTTGAGGGATATTGGTAACCTGTGATTCATGATCTGAGAGAACCTGCCATATGCGCTCCACCCCATTCTTATCCTTCTAGTTATTTCCCTCATGATCCAGATCAGCTCTCACTACCTGCCCTAAGTAGACGTATTCCTTGTGTGCACTACGGCGACTCAGATCTGTACTCACACGCAAAAGTAGTGATTTTTGTAAGGCTTATGCAATGTGTTCGCAGCTGGTAAGGAAACAGTAAAAAAGGCAGGCAGATCAATTTTGATATCCTATGATATGTCATGATAAACAATGTCAGGTGGCTTTCCAATACACTATAGCATATATGGTTTGGCTCAGATTGGTGGGTTGTACTTCCCCAAACAATTCAGTTTTTGAGAGATGTCATACTGAAGGGCTCCACTAAATCTTTTTATTGTGCACTGACATCTCGTGCAGTGTGTGGGCCTGAAACATCTGCTTCCATCGAGATGCGATCTTTGTGGGCACGTTCGAACACACGCCTTCCACATTAGCTGCCGAGCACCATAACCACTGAGCCTCCGCAGTGGTGATAATTTTTATGGCATGCATATAATGGAATACCATATTTGTGAGGTGCCGTTGTCTTGCCGTTAGCTCGTTTATTTATTTTCATCCCCTCTTTTTCTTTCAGAAGCAGTCAAGGTGACATCAGCTTTTTCCAATAATGTCCTGCTTATGCATATGTTGTCGTTGTTTGAGAGCATCGGTAATGTTCTGTTCAGTAACAATTTATATCAAAATTATATTGCAATTCATATTGTTGTTGTTTTGTTCATTTTTAATTTGTTTAGCTCTTTGAGTGCTTATTACTGTTGTATTTTTCCATTTTTAATTTGTATCCTTGAGTGTAGAACACAATTTAATCTGTACAGCGCTGTTTCTCCTGTGAACAGGTTATATGGGGCCCTGAACTTAGTCAGGTGCAAGAAAGAACCTTTTGTTCGGGGTCCTTTAGTTTCTGTATGAGGAAACTGAGCATAAACTTAACAACTCCAACCTCAACATTCAGCATTATGACTGTTGTTTCTGGTCCTGTTTTCCTTTTGCATAGGAGTTATACCATTGTAGCAATAGCTGCTGTTAGAAGACCTAACACAGCTGCCTGGTTTGGTATGAATAATTGACACTGAAAATAAAATCTGCTTGTGGCTATTTATGATGCACTAAGCCTCTTCATCACTGAACATCTTGGCAGAAATGAATAACACTGCTACAAAATGTGCTCGACTGAATTATTGAGACAGAGAGCATTCTTGGTAACCAAATTATATATCACATGGTGCTTTTTGATGACTTTGATACTTATACAAAAAATCACATCAGAACTTGTCTCTATGCAATGACTACAGCAAGAAGCTGCGCCCAAATGTATGCACTACTGCCATAACCTCACAGAGTATTTTGCTGAGATAGGATAACATTGTGAAAGAAAATGATATAGTGAGCTAAAATAACAAATTGCAGTTATTATTGGTTGCACACTGCGCAGAGACTATCACAGCTGACAGGATAAACAATACCATAACATCACAGAGTATTTGGCTGAGATAGGATAACACTGTGAAAGAAAATGATATAGTGAGCTAAAATAAATTGCAGTTATTATTGGTTGCACACTGCCCAGAGACTATCACAGCTGACAGGATAAACAATGCCATAACATCACAAAATATTTGGCTGAGATAGGATAACCCTGTGAAAGAAAATGACATAGTGAGCTAAAATAACAAATTGCACTTATTATTGGTCGCACACTGCCCAGAGACTATCACAGCTGACTGGATAAACAATGCCATAACATCACAAAGTATTTGGCTGTGATAGAATAACCCTGTGAAAGAAAATGATATAGTGAGCTAAAATAACAAATTGCACTTATTATTGGTTGCACACTGCCCAGAGACTATCACAGCTGACAGGATAAACAATGCCATAACATCACAAAGTATTTGGCTGAGATAGGATAACCCTGTGAAAGAAAATGATATAGTGAGCTAAAATAACAAATTGCACTTATCATTGGTTGCACACTGCCCAGAGACTATCACAGCTGACAGGATTAACAATGCCATAACATCACAAAGTATTTGGCTGAGATAGGATAACCCTGTGAAAAAAAATGACATAGTGAGCTAAAATAACAAATTGCAGTTATCATTGGTTTCACACTGCCCAGAGACTATCGCAGCTGACAGGATTAACAATGTAAAATAACGGTAGTAACAAGAAATGTACACAAAGTAATCGTGGCTGTTTTGGGTAATATAACATAAAGTGATGCGAACAGAAATGAATGAAAAGCAAATATTCTTGCCTACACACAAAATGAAACAATTGTCTGGAGTAGCTGGTTTGGATAATATAGCAAAATAAAAAGATGTAAACCAAAATGAATAAAATTGAAAGACCCTTGTCTACACACAAAACTTCAGTTGTCTGGAATAGCATAAGTAGGATGGCAATAGTAACATTTAAAAAGAACCTTTAGAACTCAAATTGACAGAAGTGGAATAAAATACAAAAACCATGACGCTATTTAGCTGGAGGTTCCCCACTGATAGGGGTGACGGTGGACAGCCACTGAACTTGCTGCAGAATGAACTGCCCTGTAATTGCCAGCCGCTCCACAGCAGCAACAATACGAGCCTGGTTTGCAGATTCGTTGGCCAGTCCGTTCTCTTGAATGGCTGCCATCCGCTCCAGTGCTGTGGCCTGGCGTGCTTGCGAGTCAGCCAGTGCCTCTGTAGCAGCAGCCAGGCGATTCAGGGTAGCTGATTGGCCCAGCATCGTCTCTGCCTCTCGCTGGAAGCTTGTCGCAACAGCACCCACCTCGTCTTTAAGCTGCTGCAGTTCCTGTTTCCAGAATAGCACTGACTGTTATATTACTCTTCCTTGCTAACAACCATGCAGCAAATGGTATATGTACAGTACTCACGGATTGAAATAGGACATTCGGAGCGCTAGCCTTGCAGTGCCACGCAGGCATGTGGTAAACCACAGGCCGGCTCATTGGCTACTGGAAGGAACAATTCTGCTTTGTAGATGTTCTCCCTCTCGCGCCATACCACAATGCACCACCTTGGTTCCATGAGCGTCTACGGGCGGCGCTCCATGAAGCGACGGCCACGCGCTCCGAATGTCCTATTTCAATCCGTGAGTACTGTACATACAGATTTGATATCAGCTGCCAAGTCTAATGACTTTTGGTAGCCAGCAACAATTTCTGGCAGGAAATCTTCAGCAGCTGGCCTGCGTGATGGTGTGCACCGCTCCTGCTGCTGGCTTGTCCCTGAGGATACCCACAGAAAAGACATTGTTGCAGCGCTTCACCTATACAGTATAGAACTGAACATAAGATAACAGTATATACAATGACATGCAGTAGGGAAGCTTGATATCACTGGTGACGAATCGTGTGCATTGCTGAACTTACGTGACAAGCCACTCGTTCCGGGCCGATCTCCAACAGAAACACGTGATGGAAATTGTCGCAGACGTGGAGTGGCTGGGTCAGCAGGAGCTGTGACGGGCTGCACAGCAGTTGTTGGAGTGAGCTGGAGGCTTGAAGCATGCCCATCCAGGGATTGTGCAGAAGGCGGCAGGCTGCTATCCTGAGTGTACAAGGCCACCACAATGAGCAGTGGTACTTTGACTCCACGGTCTGCTTAAATAACCTCAATAATTAATATATAATTGTAGCAAAGTGTAAAATGAATGAAAACCAAAGAGGCTACGATTAAGAACAAAATAAATTTTCTTAACACATCACTCAACACAACATTTTTAAAATGATTGCAGTTCAATTTTTGCGAACTCAAACTAACTGGATCAATTAGACATTGTGTAATCACCCTGCAACGTAGGTCTGCATAAATAATCTCCCAAAAATGCTTGTGCGGTGTTGTATATATACAGTGTTCAATGATAATCCATTGGGAATTTCGCACCTGACTAATGTTTATTACTACTCCAAACAAAGGTGCATTCACAGTAAACAGAAGATTACTACTAACTAACGGATTTTTATTTTTGCAGATGCCGTAAAGGGGACCGAGAAAAGTAACGCTGAAAGCATACCATCAGTTCACCCAATAGATAAAACGTAGTCACTGGTCTAAGGATCGCGATTACTTGCAACCACCTTCATTTACTTTTGAAATAGCTTCTCTAATTACGCCCTTTGTTAGGAAATATGCAGTTCATGTCGAACATACCTCTTCGAAAAATCCTTCACACACGCCCACTGCACTTGAGCGCCCGACAAGGGCGAGGATGCGGCCCCGCAGCCCGCACAGACGGCCGCCGCCGGTACCCCTAGGAGTAAACGAGCCGCTTGTTACGCGAAAGCAAAAGTGCACTGGATCATTGCACTCACCTGTGTTCAGCGGCCACGACGGCTGCGTCGTGGCGGGAGTTATATACTTCTTTTTTCCAGTACTGCCGCCAC